>NC_051847.1:17132389-17139534 GCF_002237135.1 Teleopsis dalmanni | reverse complement strand
GCATAATTTACAGACTAATTGTCATATAAGGATTATTTATTTTTAATAGTTTATAAGTCCATTGAATTAATAATGTTAGTACAAAATATTTTACTAACTATAAAAATTAGAAAGTAAAAGGCTACAAATAGGACTACAAATAGAATCAGTAATAGGACTACTGATTCTGATTTGAATTATTCAAAATTTGAGAATTAAATAAATACAGCAGATCTTTGAACTTAATTATTTTATTATTTACACTCTATTACATTTATTCCATCAAATTATATTAAAACATAGGACCTCAGAATATCCTTCGAATCGTGTTCTATTCGAAATAGTTGTTCATATGTTTTTTTTGCAAGTTTTAGTTCAAGTAGTAGCGGCTAATCCTGTGAATTTCATTTAAATCGCTTGTCTGATAATGTAAGAGTTTGATATTTGCTACAGTTAGCTGATCCATAATCACAGAGTTTTTAATTTCGGTGCATAGATCTCTAAAATATCACAGTACCAAGAGTATCGAATGGATTTGGATTATTTCCAAATTTTGCATCTATAGAGTAGCATTGATTTAACATTCTAATATAAAATACAAGAAGCCCTTTCGTTAAATATATTCAGAGACAAACTATCTCAATTTATAAATGAAAATATGTACTCAGCCTACTAAATATTTTCTTAGAGTTGATGAATACCCTATAAACAGAGGACTTGAAAGACAACTACAAAAGACAAGTATTTCGTTAGAGAATTTGATAAGCTTCACAAACGCGAGTATAGAATTTTTTGCATTATTTATTATTATTTTATTCTTTATTACTATTATTATTTTATTTTAATTATATTCACCTTCACTTATGACGTTTACGATTGGTGAATCTGAATTCAATCCAGATTTACTCTAGATCTGTCAGATTTTGTTGCCCAATCGAACATTTCTAGAGTAATTTAAAATTGTTATAGTTCTGTTAGTAGACATTTTCATTTTCCACAAATGCATATATCGAATCAAACCACACTTTATTTGTCGGCATATAAAACAGCTGTTAATTTCCAAGCAATTTCACTACTCTGGCGAAATATCTAGAGTGTTATAAATTAATGTTAAGTGTTATACATTAATCTCGAGTGTTATACAGATTTAGCAATCGAAAATGAAATTTGCATTAAAAGAATATCTTGAATTAAATATCTATAATATTTGTTTTAATGTATTTATTAACTTATAGCCTTTAAGTTTTTATATTTGAGGAATTTATAGTAGATATCTATACCGTATAATTTTTCTAATTTTTAATAAAATAATTAACTTTTTGACTTGTGCTCTAATTTTAATGTAACCGAAAAATGATTTACATATGCTAAAAATATAAGAGAAAATGACAAAAAAATTTGAAATTTTCACCAAGAACAAACTATATGTAGGGAAAAATAGAATTTTCTTGAGACTAACTTCAGTCTGCAACTGACACATGTTCGGCGTTTTAGTGGCCGCCAGCCGCCATTGCTATTCGCCACAATTTTGCCTTTGCAGTTGCTGTACTTTTCGTTATTTACCCAACGAAAACAGGAAAAAAGATACAAATGCCAAAAATATCGCCACGTTTTTACACAACATTTCAATGTAAACGTACTCGCTTCCATGTACGAGTACTTAAAAGCAACAAAAGCAACAAAAACAACAAAAACAACAAGAACAACATATGCCAACACTTCAACATGCCACCAAAAATTAAATTAAAAATAATGGAAAAGTAACTGCAGTCACAAGAAAGTGCAACTATATTTAGCGACAACACATGCAGTGCAATGTATCTAATATCTAATAACGTTTAACGTATATCGTCTATCGTCTATCTGGTATCTGCTATTTCGTATCTGCACTGGTGCATTTGGTGCCCTTCGTTTGTTTAATTTGTTCGTTTTATGTGCGTTTATATGCGATACTTTGTGTATTTTTACAAAATTTCACATTTTTATGAATTTTGTTATATTTTGAATTTTTGTTAATTTTTTATTTATCTTTTTTGGTGGAGTTGCGTACGAATTTGTCTACTGCGGGTTTCACAAAAATGGCTGCAATATTTGTGGTGTGCATGTATTTTTACATGCTTTTTTGCTGCATTGTGCGTTGCAAAAGTGCAATGACCCGCAGCAATGAACATGCGTCCGCCAACGCTGAAGACCAACAGCAACAACAACAACAGCAACAACAACATTAAAAACCAAAAATGCATAGTTTTTATTTAATAACAACAACAGCAAACAACTACGCCAAAAAAGCAGCTTTAATGACGCGCGATAATTTTTTAGGTTTGCTCTTCTGCGCTACTTCATTAGTAGGCAAAGTAGGTTGGTGAGAAGCTTTCGCAGTCTTCTATATATCATTTTTTAAATGACCAACAGTAGATCGTGAATTATAAAGTCACATAACTGATCTGACCGTCATGAACGTATTACGTAATAATTTTTTAGGACTTCTACCTTCAAGGGTGTACAGGTCAGACTTATGGATGGTGTTTCATCCGTGGTATCACAACAAGTCATTATTGTTGCTTCAGTAAGATTTGGTGCACAAGTCTGCTAATCCAACCTAACCAAATCTTGCTTAGTTAGTATTTTAAATCACTTATACCGTCTGAAATTATAATCCGGAATAAAAGTTTGATATTGTCTTAGGCATGATTTCCTTTTGCAGTATAGCATACTGAAACTGTTTTCTTTATTTTATCCTGCCTATTCCATAGAAAAGTTCGTATTTTTTCCATATAGTTCACTGCAGGCGCGTAGCCAGAGAAGGCTTGGGAGACAGAAGCCCTCTCCAAATGAATTAAAGAACAACATAAATATATAAAAATATATATATTTAATTTTGCATTATGCATTATGACTGTTAAAATAAAATCATTTTTAAAATTCGGGAATTTATTTGAAAGCCCCTCCAGAATTAAATTTTTGGTCGCGTGGCCGGCCAATTTCACTGTCAGGAATTCAACTGGTTTTTTGTATTTATATAGTTAATACCTTGTTGTTTACATATTGTTTATTTAAGGTATCTTCAAACGATTTATATTTAATTGTTTCTTGACTTAATTCTTATATGATAGTCTGATCACGAGTTAATCGCACACATCACTGAATTAAATGTACTCGAGTA
Source organism: Teleopsis dalmanni (assembly GCF_002237135.1). NCBI lineage: Eukaryota > Metazoa > Arthropoda > Insecta > Diptera > Diopsidae > Teleopsis > Teleopsis dalmanni. Next base: position 17,136,392 of record NC_051847.1, on the reverse strand, counting down.
TCTTCCTAGTGGCTTTGGGTAAAAAGTGTTTTAACTATACCTAAATTTAAATTCTCTTAATATCAGGACTTCCTCTAGTTTTTGCCAAGGATATATAAAGTACTGAACATTATAATATTACCCCTAAGATAGATTCTACACTGGTATTGGCCATCCTAACATCAATTTTTGGATTACGTTCCTAAGCTTGGCACAAGCAAACATTGTTCAGTGAGTTTATCGCGTTTCATACCAGTTAACTCAAGAACTGATGATGATGTAGATGTTATTCAGAAATGTATGTATTCATTAACCGCAACCCTTAGTAATCCTTTTTAAGATCGAAAAAATGGTGTTCCATTCAATTTAAAAAGGACTATATTATTATATATATAGGTGCACGTATGTAGAGCGTAGCGCCATTAAGTAATTCGTATAAATGGTATCAAATTCTTTTATTATGTGTTTGATTAATTTTGTACAGTTTTTAGCGCTATTGCCTAATTTGTTGTTGCTGTTACTGATGTTTGCGCTTTTCCTATAGTTTCTCCAGATACTTTTTTATATAAATTTATTTTTTTTTTTTTACTAAATTAAGACTGTCAACATCAGTGGCAACAAATGCAGTTCGCACTTTTATTTACTTTCGGGTTGGTTTTTTATTAGAAAGAACACTTTTCAAAAAAAATTTGTGTAAATATCTATGAAATTCAGTTTATCTTATTGCTTCAACTTATAAATGAAATAAATATAAAAAAATAAATATTTTAACAGTTGATATCCAACCGTTTTATTGCAAGTTACACGTAGTCGTGTATGACAACTCGAAGTTAGGAACCTTATTGATCAAGGCCTTGAGGCCAAAGGGCCTTCTGATTTCGAACACAATGTGGACCATTTAAATTAAACGTTACGTTTCGGTTTTGTTCATTAACAGCAAAGACATTCAATTAATATACTCACAGTGAGCCCATATAGCATAATTTAGAATATTATAGGTTCGGGGTTTCAAGTTGATGTTGAGTCTTTTTCGAGTTAAGGTATCCGCGCACTTTAACTCTTTGATAGCTGAGGAGTTTTTGCAGAGTCTTACCCTTCTCATTGACTAATTTATGTATTCTTCAAAAGCTTCGTGATTATTCGATGAGTGATCTAAGATCTGTGTACCGCCCCGTGCAGGTAGAGATAATTCTGAAATTAGAATAATTCTGTTCCTTATGTATTTTTTGACCGGATCTATTCTTAGGTCTCTTAACATGTCATTTGTACGTGTGTACCAAGGCACTTTGAAGAGTGGGGCGGAGCACTGTGGTCTTACTACAGGAATGGTTGATGAGTTATTGCAGTGGATACTAAAGAAGGATACTTAATGAACTCAAAAGAAGTACTATGTAGTATGAGTATTAGCCACAGTTACTTGGTGGGAGACTGATTGGGCAATTTAGTTAATATTAATGCAAGAAAAAATTGATACGTTTGAAAGTTGTTGTGATAGTATAAAGAAATTTAAAACAATCATAGGTTTTTGCAAGCATATGTTTTCAGAAGTGATATATAAAATTCAGTGAGTTCAGAAGATACGAAAACTGGCAGGCTTACCAACACTGCGTTATCGAATCTCAGAATGGTTTTAGGCTCCTCGGGAAGGTGTGTAGATCTAAGGGCAGTTATTGCTTAATCTGATGAAGTGATAAACAATAATCCAGTCAATGGTTATGAAGAAACCTCGCAGTTAATAGAGAGTAAAAGTGCTGAAGTACACTGACTTACCTAGCCTCAACATAATAATAGAAGATACGATTAATTAATTTTTGAATATCCTAGACATTCTAACTTCTAGAATATAGGTATAGGTCCCTACTAAGTCTTATGAAAGTTTGGAACTTATGAAAGTTTCTTTCCGATTAGTACTCTCAGAAGTGTCACCTAAGAGTATAAAAAACAAAATTGATTGAATTAAACTCATAAACAAGTATTTTCAATTTCTAAACCACACTTTTACTGCACTCTGATAAAATCAACTAAAAGTTCATTCACCTAAATTCTCCATTTTAATTTTTCCAAACTCATTTCTCAACTACCGCATAAAAATCGCATACATATGAATTTTATCTAAAATATATAAATAAATATAAACAATATTGTTTGTTACGTGCACATACAGAAACATATTCGTACTACACAAAATGTGCACATCTTATCTCTTTCACTTCACTAAACTAAACTACAGATACAGATACGCGCACCCGTCCCGTACCCGTGCGCCTTGCAGTACTTATTGAGTTGAATGCATTTTCCAAAGCGCGAGTATCTTTTTTGCTTTTTGGAAAGCAAACATATTTGGAAACTTGCGTATATGTCGAAATTTATTTATAAGCAACCGAAAAATATATTTTATGAAATTGCAGTGCGTTTGTTGAACTCATTTTTTATTATTTTATTTAATTTTTTTAATCTTATCAGCAAAAATGCGTTTCTATGCTGCTTCAAATGTAGGAAATCTTTTAAGTATTGCATTAAAAGTTTTCTGATTCTTGATAATATTTGAGAACCTCATAGGCCTTTGCACTTCTTGATAACATTTTCAATATTTTTTTAAAATTGAAATTGAAAAGGGTTTATGGGAATAATTATCAAATACTTTTGCCCTAAATCGGTTTTGCGTCAAACGTCCAAATCAATATGACAAATCTGGAAAGTACGTGTTTTTGAAAACATTTTTATTCGCTACCAAATATTCATTGACATCAAAGAAAGTGCTTTTTTTTCAAATAACTTATTAAACGATAACTATCCAATGAATATACGACATTTGAGAAGCAATAAAAATACAACACAAGGCAGGATAGCTATTTATAATAGTGATATGAGAGCATGAGCCTACTCTATTGACTTGGGATGTGCCAAGCCTTTTATCTCTGCAACTTCATTTCAATATTCTAAACAGACATATTCGCAATCTCGAGAGTATATCTTACATTACGGATATTAAATGAGATCTATATTCTCATCAGTCTCCAAATGAAGTTATTTCATCGATCTAAACTTACAGTAAAATATAAAGATATCTACCACATAATATTAATTTCCTTATCCTCGTCAGAGGGAATATTAAACTGCAAATCAAGCTGTCTAACACTACTATAGAGTTATAGTACTATAAGTACTGTCTCAGTAATGTTCACAACAAGGTAAGCGACCTTCACCTCGTTACCAGTAACGTACAATTGAAAATGGATTTATATCTTAAGAGAGTAATACAAAAGTAACTACAGTGTTATTTCCTGGCAATGGAGATACACTGGAGTGGATGCCATGTCCATAGAGTTCCCTTATCAGTTCATATTCCGGTTATAGATTCAAGCAAATGGGCACTGGATACAGTGATACAGTATATCACTGATATATTGAATGATATGGGGCTTGTCTTTACCTGTCCCGTTATAGCTCCTGTAAATCGAGATAGTTTTCTTTTCTTCTGGATGCAAGCATATGCGAACTGAGCACAGTTTTGACTTGCCACAGCATGACACCTGTTAAGGTTTATCTTGATCTAGATGATAGCTTGTGGGCACCCAACTCACTCTAGTCTACACAATTAGTCGCCTACATAATGTAGCCAATAACCTGTAGAAATTGAAAGATCAGTTACATCTCATTTTTGCTTTGGTATTTGTGATTGATGAAGTTATAAATGCCCATTCACAATTTTGATTATTGCATTGGACTTGTGCTATCTTCAACTATCTTCCAAACGCTATCTTCCAGAAAAAGCAAACTCACAAATGATTGGTATTTAGGACGTAAAAGTGTAATTAACTCCTGCAGTGTTTTGACTTCTTAAGTTCTGCTTGTTTTAAATCCTCTTCTGATCCTTTTTTACTTATTTTAATGCCTTTGCAAATTACTTTTAAAAATCATTAATCTGACTTTTTGACTTCCACTCTCCAGACAAATCCGCAAATTTTCCATATGTTTGATGTTTTCATTACTGAGTTATTTATTTTAATTTGGCTTGAAGATA
>NC_051847.1:17119982-17132289 GCF_002237135.1 Teleopsis dalmanni | reverse complement strand
AAATAGAAACTCTTAAACAAACAATACCGATAAAAATATTTAAAAAACGTAAACAAAACAATAAAACATAAATTATGATAAAATGAAAGTACTACATATAATAAAATCAGAAAAATTATTATGCGCCTCCCAAGCTCAGTTGTTTACGTACAAATTTATGGCTTTTCTATACTCGCACACTCCCAATAATGTCACATTTAGATCAGCGATAGGCCATATTTTGTCATTTTCAAAACAATTTCTTTGCCGTATCTAAAACACATTTAAACGCTAAATGTATTTCAGATATGAATTTTTTATGCCTACAGTCGCTAAAACAAAATATTTACTTCACAGCTACAAACATCGCGAGTATTAGCATATTTTTATTTATGCGTTATTAACACACATAAGCAATCGCGTACAACTTAATATAAAATTTCATTGATGAAACGGGTAACAATAAAACTTTATGTTTTATATAAAATGTTGATAAAATAAACATTGAATGCTAATAATATTCCGAATATATGAAGTTGTTGTCAAGTGAAAACAGAGTGGTTAAACAGAATAAACGAGTACTTCAAACTTAAACAAAGTGGAAAATTTCGATGAGTCAGCAAAAAGATGTGAAGTGATACTTTCACTATAGAGGAAATAGTGATTTCTGGGTGTAGTTAAAGAAAACAAAAATTGTTGTTTAATAAGAAAAATATTTATAAAACATTTTCTAAAAAGTATCAATTCATCTTCAAAATATATATAATCCTAACATTTAATAGACAGCACAAAAGATCAATCATGGTCGCAGTGCTCCGTTCCGTTAGGAGCTAGTACCCTAGTAATCCTGAAAAGGCATTGAGTTACAACAGGACAACATAATGGCAGTCTATGTCCATAAGTGAATAACGTCACTTCATTGTCATAGATGGAGAGATTTGAGCACTTGTAGACAGACCAAACTCATGTTGCCGAAACCGTGGGCCAGGGAAGCGCTAAAAGTGCTTACCTATTCGCGGAGCACTCTAAGATGGCTGATCTCACTAATTACTGGACATTGTAACTTCAAGTATCAGCTCAAAAAGATAACTCTTGCTGAGGAAGACACTTGCAGACTATGTCTAGAAGAAAAGGGGACAGCGGTGTATATATTGTGCCAATGTCCAGCACTGGCAAGTAGGAGGAAGACTGTCTTGGAACACCAATGGGTTGGTGATGACTTGACAGGAAACCTCAAGCTAAATGAGCTGCTTGCATTAACAAAGGATGTAGTTATGCGAACGGAAGCCACTCCTGCTTTAACTCAATAACAACATCCGAGAATCGAAGGACGAAAAAGGACCCAAGTAGTTTCGTGGTCTACTTCGACTAATCATTCAACTCAGTGGGGCCACTTATTGGACAGTGTGTTGTCCCAACATTTCACTATATATATAATCCTGAAAAGGATTATAAAACCTAATAATTTCATTACAGAATAACGATTAGATCGAATACATTGAAGCGCTATCAGAATTATACAATTTAGTTCAGTATTCTGCCACATAGCTAACCAAGGGACTAATGCCTTCTACGAATTGAATTGATTTCGTATAGGAACACAAATAGAATATCGTTACAATATCTGTGCCTTTAATGAAAACTACCCAGTTTTCCTCATATATTATTGTAGATTGATAATAATATATCTCTCGGTATTTGATTTTAAATAAAGTTATTGGTTTTATAATTGGAATTATAGATCATAATAAGTATTTAGCCTTCATAGAGTATTGAGACCATATTGGATCGTTTGTGTTATAGCAAACCCACTTGTCTAATAAAAACTAGAATATCGAGGGGAACAAATATTCTAACACCAGTGTTCTCATACTAGTTCTGATAAGTACTTCTTATTGTTCTATTGTCAATATCAGTAACTGTCTCCCAGACAGAAGATGTATTCTGTCATATCTGACAGCTTCACCTTATTCAGATGGTTATCTTAATTTACGTGAGAAAATATATAAAGTGTGAGTTTCAAGCAGTTTTGATGTAATTATGTTTACAAATATATAATTATTAATTAATATTTCACCAGATTCAATTGCCTTTAGTTTTTAGCTTTTCTTTTATTTACAAACTCTTTTACTGAAAACAATTTACATTAAAGGAAAGCCAGTAGCTGCCGTAGATAGATACTTTATAAATTTGCTAGAAAACCATTACAGAGATAGAATTCATAAATTGATAGATTGTGGAACTAGGAGTATATGAATGGAGGGCGATTATAATAAAAATAAAGTGATTTTCAACACTAAAGATACATTCTTCAATTCTATGCCTCGAACTAATTGACCAACCTTGTATTGACAGCAGGAGCAGTTCGGACCTATGAAGTGGTAGTTAAAAATGTCATACACCAGTTTGTTATTTGAACTTTTATTTTTATTTTATGGTAAGAACATATAAATATGTATTTATACAATATATATATATAGATATATTTCTATACACTATACATATTTAATTGAAACTGTGGGAAATAAAATAGACTAGTTTTAATTGACTTTCTGTTCTCGAAATTTCACTTAAATATTTTATTATTAATTTTTAATGAAATATTTTGTTTCAAATTTCCTGTAGCAAAAACACTTGAGTCGAAAAGGAATTTTTCTTTCCAAAATTTAATGAAATTTATTGTTTGAAGAATATTGGTTTGATTTTTGAAGAATATATATAAATAGTTATAGTAACAACAATACTAGTATAAAATAATCACATTTCTTATTGGTTCTATTATTTGTTCTATTGGTTCTATTTCTTGGTTTAATATTAAAATAGAAATTTTTCTAAATAAAAAAATCTTTAATTTTCTACTAAATAGAGTATAACCTATTATAGATGGAAACAGTTGCAAACTTGCAGAAGAATAAAGGACATTTTTAATATGTTTAATTCAAACATTTTTTCTATTCATTGCAATTTATGTCGAGTTATGCTTCTATGATTAAATTTCTATTGTTTTGTGCAGTTGACAATAGGAAGCATTTTTCTATTTGTTGCTCATACATATGAGTTAATTCAATATTTTATTCATTATAGCATTTTTATTTTATTAATTTTTTTTCTTCTTCATATCAATATCCCCGCAGTTACATGTCAGACTTGTTCTTTTCAGTATGTCCATTTGACCAAACTCATTCATTATTTAATAAAATTATTGCCGACGGCTTTTGTTTGAAACCTGTGCGATGCAATAGAAGAAATCGGGTCAATCGATATTTTAACCTCTTTTGTTTACTTTCATGCATTCATACTGTATATACATATAGACAACTATATCGATAGACATATAGATATGTATTATAAACATATGTATTTCTCTGCTTATAAGGTGTTTTATTGTTTACACTGTAGATATGTTAATATCAACGAGTATACAAATTTATGGCGGCGGCGTAAGTGATGATTATATACATATGAACATAAATATTTGCCTTCATTTGTACCGTGAGTAAGGAAACATAGGCCTAATGGATACATAGTTCGAAATTGGTTTGATTTTGATATGGGTTTGATAGCAGAAGCTAAAATTATACTGCCTGTTAGGATTTTTCAACTTATGGGGCTTTCCTTTGTGCTGCAAATGATGTGTTAATACTCTCACTTTATTCTTTGTTTGACGGCTTCCAATAACTCAAACAATAATTAAGATATTTATCGTGAATATTTTTTATCTGCACTAATTTTTCTTTTTCCATTGAAAGTAAAATGAGCAATTAAATTTTAATTATAAATAGAATTTCAATGATAAATATTATGGAAAATTATTAATGATTAAGAAAAGCTATTAATAAAAAATTGACTATTTATTTTTAAATATTTTAACATAAATGCTATTATACGCAATAACCTCTAATTGCTATAGGTTGTTTAAAAACGCAAAATGTTTCTATGAGTAACAATAATAATCTAATAAATTGTATCAAATTGTGTCAAATTTTATAGAATTGTTTAATATTTTATATCCACAGAATTAAATTAAATAACACATTATTTAAATTTGATTAAATTATTATATTAAATTAATTTTCAGTGTCCATTTTGACGAAAGAAACTCAACTCTTAATGTAAACTATTGTTTTCAATAGAGGCGCTTTTATCGAACAGTAGTGAATTGCAACAACAAAAATTTTTTAGTTATTTTATCATTAATTTTTCTTATTGTCAAATAATTAAAATTAAAAAATTTAAAAAATATACGAACAAAAAAGTCGAGTACGGCTTTGGATCAGTTGGTTAAGGTACGCTGATTCTGAGCTTCACATTTGGCAGGACCCGAGTTTGATTCCTGGTGTTTCCAGTCTCAAAAATAATTATTTACGAATAATTAAATACAAGAATTATTTCCAAGATCACTGATGATGGGTATTTGGCAATACTCGAAACAGCTGCATGGTCAGCCAAAAATTCAATTAATAAAAATAATATAAAAAATAAAATTTTTGTTGTTGTATTTCACAACTGTTCGAAAAACCTCTTTAAAAAATTTATAATTAAATATAAATTACAAATAAGTAAGTAAAATTTTTGTTGTTGCAATTTCACTACTGTTCGACTAAATTTTTATTAAATTTATTTGAATTCTTTTTCTTTAATGAAAATCATGTGAAATTATGTAAAGTTTATAACAAATTACAATATATTCAATAAGGAAAAACATGAAAATTTTTTTTAATATTATTTCATATATATGTAACTAAGCAAGAACTTATTGAAGTTGTACTCAACTTGAACCTTTTCGAATAATAGGAGAACTATATCAAAAGCATCGCGATTTTATTGACTCTGCACTTTATTTCCATTAAAAGTATAATAAAAGAATGATGGAGTAAAGTCTTAGATCAGCATTTCTCAATCACTAGACTGAAGACTGCTGCCAACTAGCGAAATTCGGTCTGTCCGCATACCGCCACCCGTTCGTAAACTCTTATCATGTTTTAAATATAAACTATTGTTTTAGGAGAGAGCTATTTTGAAGTAAATTACAAACACAAAATTTTATTATTTATAAATTAATTGAATTTTTGGCTGACCATACAACAGCTGTTTCGATTATTGAATATTGAATATATTTCGTATATTTCTGGTACGCACAATGTTTTAGGTCTAGATGCATTGGTCTACATATCTGTGTTGATAAGTTTTAAAACCAAATTCTTACTTTAATGCTAATAAAGAGTACTTAAAGCTCTGAAAGAACGGATATTAACAAAACTTCTTTATAAAGATGTTTCTCTATTCTCTTTCTAGTCTCTCTATGGTTTAAACAGAGAGAGATAGTTTCATAATACTCTTGCAATGATAATTTTATTATAGTTGATTAGAACAGATTATACAGATTAGAAAAATTAAAATGCTTATTATTCTTATATTATAACCAATAAGTAATTATACGACCTGAATTAGTTGTTGTTAAGTGGATTTTTGCTTATGTTTTAAGTTTTAAAAACATAATTATTTGAGTTTTACTAAAAATGGGATTGAAACCTGATACTTAATTTATTAATATGTGTATACATTCCCGACTAGTTATTGGCTTATCTGCATCATTAACATCTTCATATTACAATACCGAAGTCATTAAATATATCCTCCGGTCTTGTACAACAACAACTATGGTACTATACAAAGAAAGTTCATATTAATAAGTCAACACAGAGCTCAGTTGTAATTCAATTATCAGTTAATATTTTATGATTACATTTGCAGCACTTTCAGCTCGATAATAAACAAAACAATACCAACGACCCCATACCTCCACCCTCCTTCATGTATATAATGTCTAGAGAGAAAATTATGAAAAATACCAGGATATCATTTATTATAAACACATTTCGATAAATAGCGTTCCTGTCTAAAAACTGAGCTTAATGTACATTAAAACGAGCCCCAGAAAAAAAAAATGCTATTGAGCCAAACACTAAAAGGGCAGAAAAACTATTATGGCAGGGGCATAACTTATACATTCGTATACTAGTAAAATGATTGCATGTCCATGCAATGTAGTCAAAATATTAGTGACCCCCAGGACAACACACCAACCCACAAAAATTTATTATACTGAATACGTAAGTCGACACAACCCCTTATGTTTGTGTCTGCTAAGAAACTAAGCCAGGAAATTCTCTGTTCGTACAAATTAAAGAAAAACTTCACTGAAATTTTATTTCCCTCCCGCCAGACTCGAATTTTCGGTGTCGTGACATGAAAATATGTTTGCTGTTCAAATTTTTCTTATTGTAGGAAAATACTCGTATATTCCTTTCTATAAATACAATAAAAATGAAAGTATTAAGGAAAATAACGCATTGGTTTTCACAATCACACAAACTCAGTACGTAACGCATACAATTAGTTATTATAGAACTAATACATACCGACATATAGAAATACGTACATATATATATATATATATTCAGATATGTTTAAGTAAACACAATTGAACTGAAAAAGTTGCTATGGAAAAGTCAAAGAATTTTTATAGAATTTTTCCTTGCAAAAATAAAGCAAATTTTTGCCAACATTCTTTAGATACTTTTGTTATTTCCAGGGGTTTGCTGCAGCCTACTGCCAAGAATAATGAATATTCTTCAAGTGTACTCACTCACTCACTCACTGTCTTCCTGCGCTGCTGGGGTGTGTGGGCATGTGAGTAATATTGACCATTTATTTACTACTCTGACTACTCTGACTAGTCTGACTGGATGATTTTCTTTACTTTTCACTGGTCTGAGTAATTTGCAGCAGATTGCAAAAGTTAAATTGGTTTGTTGAATTTAATGCCATTTCTTCTGTTTTTTTTTTCTTGGAATTTTTTCCTTTTTTATTGCTACAATGATTTTTTCTTCTGCTCTCTTTCGTGTGATTACATATTCTGTTTTAGTGTTTGGGGTACAAAACAATTGCAATAAATGCATTCCTTTAACAGCCGTTGTACGGGGTCAAGTGTGGTCTTGCATAGAAATTAACTGTTAAATATAAAATTAAGCCATGTCACTCATGTGTGATTGCATTTAAATAATAGACGGTATTGGTACTGAGAGTAGTACGAGTAGATATGATGACTCAAACTATTTTATGGATATGCAAATGCACATCTCTGAACAAATTGTAAGGACATGAATATAAGTATTTTCTACAACATACCCAGTTACTAAACACTTTCATCTTCAAAATACATAGACATTATTTTTGTTCTTAAATATGCTATTGGGATTTAGCATATTTTTTTTAATAATCAAGTCTTTTCTTTTTCGCTGATGCCCTTTGAAACTACAATAGATGCAATTTATTTAGTTTAACTTACGACTAAAATTTATGAGACACTAGCCAATACCGTTTGAAGTATGACTAATAGTAAGTGAATTCTACCAGCAACACATGACCGGTAGTATCACTCTGGTACCGGTACTATGAGAAAAATTGAAGAACGAACTCAACCATTTAAGACTTAGTTAGATTCTCTGTATCAAGAGGAGAGAATATAGTGCTTCTCATAGTATTTCTAACTAGAGACTGAGGCTGATGCGCAATCTGAACGATATAAGTGAATAATAGTAAGTGAATTTTACCTGCAACACATCATCGGTAGTATCACCCTGGTATCCGCACTATGAATAAAATTAAAAAACTATCTCAACCATGGAAGCCTCAGTTAGATTGTCTGTATCAAGCGGAGAGATTATAGTGCTTCTCATAGTATTTCTAACGAGACACTGAGGCTGAGGCACAATCTTAAAGATGTAAAATATTCATTTAGAAATATTTGCTACTTTTTATATAAGTAGGCTACATACGTTCAAGATAGACAGACATGTATGCATAGATCAATTGTTTCATTATAATAATCAAATATATTAATTATTAATAAATTAAATATTTATTTTATATTCAATAGTGATGATTTGGGCTTTAGTGAACAAAAGCTAGCAGAAGGAATACTAAATATATAATGTCTTATTGCGTGAAAGGCAAGAATTAGAGTGTGCAGCAGTTGTCATGATGGTCAGCAATCACTTTCTTTTTGTCTCTTTGTCAAGGACTACATACGTATCAACTGAAATGACTTCCATTGTTTCTTTACTGATCTGGCAGAGTTAATAAAAGTTGATTTGTTGAAACTCCTTAACTTTATCTGGAGCAAAAAATGGTTTAACAAGAATAACACGTCGACTAACTCTGAAAACAGCGGATACTTTAGCTGGTATAGCTTACTATTACTATAGTAATATATTGTATATAGTATACAGCAATATATTATATAGTACAGAGTATACTATATATATACATATACTATATAGTATATAGTACTATAAAGTATACAGCAATATACTATATAAATACAGTAATATACTATATAGTATACAGTAATATACTATATGTAGTTTATAGTTAAATACTATATTATTATTGATATTCAGATGTCTGAGTTGGTGAATCAGCACCTTTACTCTATTTTATCTGTGGACAGTTTTAAGTCACACTAAAAACGGGGCTTTACGGGGCTTTATAATATGATGGATCTGATGTCTTTGTATCTGCCTGTGTTTATTTGTATATTACGATAGCTATATATTCCCACCATGGGTTATAGTTGTCTTCGACCTTAAGTGTCTGATCTTAAGTTAAACAGATATCCTTATAAATACTCAATATTTATGATGAGCACAGTCATACCCTAAACCTATTAAAACTTCAAAAAAACAGTTTATATTAAACCTCTGTAGAGTGTCTTGATAATCAAAATTCTGTAAACTAACTTATATAGAAATATATATAGCAGGTATTTGTCTTATACCCAACATTTCATAAAATAATTAAAATGGTTTATAAATAACATAATATTTATTAAATGTGTTAATTTACACTCATCAGAGTTTTCCATCAACAAACACTCACTTGCGCTTTTACACTAAAATAATATTTTCCCAAACTATTTAATTTGTTAATATTTATTTAATAAATTCATTTAAAACCACAATTTCAACATTCTGTTAACTCTGACATGCATTTAAACCGGGATTTGTGTTTGAACGTGCGGAAAAATCACCGCAGGAATTGTGTTCATTTAATGAAATTAAGTGAAAAAAAAAATTAAATTTATTACAGCAAAGTAATTTTACAAAATTAATAAAACAACAAGTGCCATTTAAATTTTGGTTTTAAGAGTAATGCTTAACAAAATTGATTTATTTATTTCATTTAAGTGCAAGGACCCACAGCGCCTTTGTAGTGCATTGACTCTAATAGAGTACTTAAGTGTGAACACATAATTGGTATTCTTTTAAGTAGCCACCTTTAAGGTGTGAGCTACTTTTATGCTCTATGGAAGCAAATAATTAATATTTACTTATTGGTCTCGTTTTGTAATATCACTAATTAATTGATAATATTGTTTTGTAATTGAAAGTATTTATTAGCGCTAAGTAGTTTTGCTAGGGTAAACAATAATAAACATAATGACAACTTAGAGTTCATATAACGACGATACATTACACATTCTGCGAGTAATTATTTCATAAGTTATGTACACCGTGTTTGTGGCTGCGAATTTATGTCCTTATGAGATGATGCGGTTTACCTTCGATTTCAGTTTGAATTTAATTAAATTAGTTGACTTTAGAACGCGGCGACTCCAATACCGTTGCTATGTTAAATTGATTTAATAGATAATTGTCTCTAATTGGGTCAGGTTTGTGAATTGTGCATTTCTGTGACCAGAATTAAGATTATAATTGCACTTCGTTCAATAATACATAAGGAATAAATATTACATTCATAAGCCAACAAGTATTTTACTCAAAAATACCTTGACCTAATTTAATTGTTATATGAATACCTGAAATGGAGAGTAAATACAGATTTTAATGTTAAAGGTATTTATTGTAATACAATTACTTACATTCGTATATAATAATGTTTCTTACTTAAAGATTAATTTTTGAACTTTTGTTTGAATAGAAAATCAAATAGTTATTTGTAAATATCTAATGGTTTATAACACCAAGAATTAATTGAGACTGTAGTGCGGATTTATCTCAATAGCAAAAGTATAATATCAATATACAAACTTATATAGATATACTAATATTACCGTGTCCATTTCTGTTTATATTTTTATTTATTTATTATTGTAACTTTCACTTTCAATTCAAATATTTAATAGTTTCATTAAGCTTAAAGCAAAGGTAATAATTTACAGTCATAATATATCAATCGGTTTCGTCCTCTTTAACCTCCTTTAACTTTCTTTATTTCACAATTGCGGACGTTTCGATATTGATGTGGGGAACACCTTCTTCCATACGTGAATTGGGGAATATTTGAGTTTTTTAACGGATTTTCTGGTTTTGGCATTAGGAGCTAACACTGTAGCAACGCTGTTTCATCAGGTTTGATGGTTATAATAATTAACAGCATTTCAATTGGACTGAATGGTTTTTCCTCTTTCACACATGAATTGGAGAATGGTGAAGATTTGGTACGGGTAAGGTTTGGTGTTAGGAGCTAATACTGTCACAAAGCTGTTTTATCAAATTTAACAGTTCATCTGTCACAGTTCAGATCATCACAATTGGACTTTTTCCTTTTTCTTTTTTTATTGATATATTTAGTTAAATATACTTTGAATCGAGTTCATATTCAAATTAAATTTTAATTCCGTTATAGAGACTTTTTGTCGGGTGCTGGATATATCAGGTTCCCGTGGCTGTCAGTACTTTTAACGTACCAAGATGTTTTTAAACGAATAAAACTTTTATATTTTTCTCCTACTTCTAGAAGCAGCTTTTATTTTATGATAGTGACAGTTTTTTTATAAAAATCAATACAATTAAGTTAATATATAGAGGAAGAACTTTTACTAAACTAATGCGATTGAAAGGTTCGTACCCGACACCCATTGGGTATTGCAATAAATCTATTGTAGTGCTGATATCTTAATTCCAAAACAAATTTTTTAATACATGATTCCAATTGTTAGGGTTCTGCAGGTTTTTATAACCCTTCATTATTAAATTAACAATTTTAAGGACAGCTATACATTTTCCACAAACCAAGATTTAATATAAGAATTACTTACTTGAGCAATCAACTTACAATCAACAATTAATAAAGTTCTTAATAATTGTTTGTGTAATTTATATAAAAATTGCATATAGGAACTTGCAATAGATGGCGCATGTAGATTTTGTTAGTGGAATCAAAAATATATATTTCTCGTACCTTGAGAAGTAAGCTATATCGGCATATCAGTAGTAGAAAAAGTTGCTAAATTTAATAAACTCTATCAAAAATTATTGACAATTATTAATTAAAAAATTAATAATTAATTAATTATGTTATTAAAAATTTAAAGAGTGTTCAATTTTTGTATTAGGAATATTTAGTTTAAAGTCCCTTTACATTATTTGTCTTATTGATCTAAGACTTTAGTTTCTAAAACATCTAATTTTCAGCATAAATCAACTGTGACAATGTGAAAACTTTTAAAACCAAAATTTAATGGAAACAAAAAACCATTTAAGACTTCATAATATATAAACAGCTTAAGCGAAGCAACAAGCTCACGCACTGCCGTCGATAAAAAGATCTAAAAACTTCAGGACACAACTTGATGCCCACCCACACACCAATTATGTTTTCCTATTATGTGTGTTTATGAAATAATAATACAAATTCCCAATAAATATCGAGAACAGCCATAAATAGGTGCACAATCGGCGGAGCATGCAAACTGAAGGAGCGATTCTTATATTGAAAATGGCAACAAAATTGTCAATTTCGCAGTCAGGGTGTATGGGTGTCAGGGTGTATGCCTCAGCCTTTGTGGGCCTTTTTCCAATTTGCAGCTTTGCTTTCACTACGAGTGCTCACGTGAGCCACCTAAATTCCTAAATAGGCCTCGAAAAGCACCCAATAAAAGCACAATAAAAACACATTCAGTAACAACAATAACAAATCAGTGACAAATGCGATACTCGATACGCACAACGCAACGCACAACGCAACAAGGCATCCGAAAATTTAAAGCAAAAACGTCCTTAATTTAATTTTGTTGTATTTGCGAAGATGATGAATCCTCGGTGGGAAGCTGTAGGGAGCAAAGTATGTGTGAGGTATGAAATACAAAAGTTCAAAATTTCGTGTTGCCATATTTTTAAATTTTTTATTTTGTTATAAACAGTTTTTTGTTTATTTTTTTTTGTTTTTTTTTTTGCTTTATTATTTTATTTCCTGTCACTGTCAAGTATGCCACTCGCAATACGTGTTCCTGTCTTCATTT
>NC_051847.1:17114393-17119882 GCF_002237135.1 Teleopsis dalmanni | reverse complement strand
AGCGTAAAAAACATATATTTTATTGTGTTTAAACTTTATCAAATTTTGTACCAATAAGATAGCATTTGCGGGAAACATTACTTTTTCGCTTTAATTAAAAATATGTTATATTTAACTAAAAGAAAATGGAATTATAAATGTTTAATATGAACTTAAAACAGATGTTTATACAGTTTTTCCAAAAGATACTTAAGGAAGTATTCAAATTGAACTTTGCATTATTAAAAAGTAAAATAAATTTTTAGTTTCCACAAAGTTTTTATTCCCGTTTACTTTGTAAGTCTAAAAGCGCTTAGAAAATCTAAAATTCATAAATCAAAACAAATTAAAATCTCAGATATAATTTAAAGCAATAAAACCGCGACTGTAATAACAACAGAAGTGAACCGCAACACTTGCGGTTTAAGTTTCCGAAAGCCTCGGCAACATATGAAGCTCGAGAACCATCAGAGGGAAGCCAAAGCAACAACACAACAACACAACAACAAAGCAGCATTAAACTATTTTCAATTTGCTCTCATTTGCATTAAGCTGCGTTCGTTGGGAATTATGCAAATTGTATTGCGCACTTTTAGGCGGCATGGTGCAAGACCACGATAAACAACAACAATTCAAAGAATAACAACAGGCACTTGCACAAACGACCGCAACAACTAAGTCCAGAAGAAAGAATACTTTTTGTTCTAAACAAAATATCACCACCAACAAATATTTTTTCCTTTCTTCATTTTATGTTAAATGCAGAAAAAGAAGAAATCATACAACAGAAGATGCTGGAAGTGTTTATGTTACAGTGGAAATCTATGTGTAGCCATGAGTGTTAAGTTAGAGTGGGAGTGGCAACAGACGGTGGCCAAGGCCACAAGTGCACTTAAGCATTTTTAAGTGCTGCAAGAAAATGAATGAAACATTTTCCAAATGAAAAATACAACAAATACCGCAAGCCGCTTTCATGTGTTGTTAGTTGGCTGCTGGAATTGTTCTACACTCCCTCCTGTGTATGCGGAATTTCTGATATGGAAATATGTGCAACTTGTGTGCTTGTGTGCTTGTGAAGCTGCACATTGCACTAAACAACTAAAAAATTAGCATTTTTCATATTATATATAAATTTTCTCCCTTATTTAAGCAGCACTTTGCCAGCACAAATTGTTCCACACTGCATTGTGTGAGGTGTTATGTGTAAGAATTGTGTAATTGTGCAGAGTTTACAATGGAAGTGACTTAGACAGTTGTTAGAGTCAGTCCGTATATGTAGCTGCGCTTCTACTAAAATATTATATATGCAAATTATTAATAAGTGCAGCCAAATAATTTCATCTTCTTCGAACTGCTAGAGTTGCCAGACTCTAACACCGCAATGTAAGTTCATTTGATTCATAAAAAAATTACAAGAAAATGACTTGCTGGTGTGTGCATACAGGCAGTGTTAGCCGTGTAGACAGTAAGCAATCCCATAAGCATGTCTCATTTGATATGTATGAGTACGCCTAGGATAGAATACGTGCACAAATATGTAAATGTCTTTATTTCACGGCCATAACCGTAAGAAGTGGCAGAAGGCAGCGAGGTATGTGCCTCAGTTCCTGTTCTGAGTTCCTTATGATTCTTCTGAAATGTTGCTATGTCTGTAGCTGTGAGTACATGGGGGAGTCATGACATTAGCAGTAATGATATTTTACCTCAATTCTTTACTGCTTTTATTTTCGAATTTCATTTAAGCAGAACATTTTTATTTGCAGTGCTTGAGTGAAAATATGCAAAATATTCGAACTGTGGCAACTTTATTGCAAAACTAATGACGTAGAGCATTGGAGTAAAAGTTTAATGCAACATTGTGTGCATACAAATTTTCCTAAAAATCATTCAATGATATTAAGAAAAAAACATTTTGATTAAATTTTTATATTATTAAAAACATTTTCAGACCAGTCTAAGTAAATGGATACCTTTATATTGATTAAATGGTAAAAATCTATGTAAAGTTCAGAGTCAAATTTAATATTTCTAAAAACTGGCTTATTCTACGTTACAATATTCTGTTTTATAATTAATAATAAAAACGAAATTTTGTTTTTTTCTGCTTGAAAAAAAAACTGGAAACTGAAGTATATCATATTGCAAATAACATGATAAGGATAGGTTAATCTGATAGGCTGTAAGCCCCGCATAAATCAAAAACAAAAACATTTTTAGAAGGCCCTTAAAGCTTATTTTAAAACTAGACTTCGGATTTAAACATAAACCCCGCACTAGAACTAGTGCCCGTACATCGTGCTACCAGATGCCAAGTAAATATAGAAGTTAGTAGTACTTTTCAATTTTATCTTTAATATGGGATTGTAAAATAGAACATATCATATTAAAAATAGCAAGATTAATTTAGATCAAGTTTAGATTAAGATCAAGTTAGATTAAAGATTTAAAGATTTAAAGATTTTTTGTAGTGTAAACTAGGCTTAAGAGTAAGTTGAGTCCAGTCCGTGTATGAAGTACTTCTAATATACACACACTGGTCTATCAAAGCGGTTTGTTTCAAATTTTTTAAACCAATTATTAAATTAAGCTCTATTTGTTTTAAATCTCATATCACCATTTTACATCACTTTGTAGCAGTGTAGACTAACCCTTTCTGTTTTTCTTTTTCCAGATAGAAAAGATTGTCCTCAAGTTAATTTATGTAAGTTTTCAATATAAACTATAACTATCAAGTTATTCTTAATCGTTCCTTGTCTGGGACTGGCACAATAAAAACTTTATAAGAAAAGTTATGCTGAAGGATCACCGAATCTTGCTAACTCTTTTGCTAATTTTTTTTCAACATATACTTTCCCAGAACTCAAACTAAAGTTACCCAGGGGTTTTATACATAAAAATTTTTCAAGTATTCTAAGTAGGCTTGTGATTAGCAGTCTTGATTGTTAATACTAAGGTCTGTATTCGAAATCGTATGAGAGCAAACGATGGTAATATTAAATTTACAAAGAATGTTTATTAGTTTGCTGGTACTTTAGTTACATATATAGACTTAATAACATATAAAGACTTTTTCGTACTTCTCACAAAGAAACGTTTTTGTTAAGCATTATTATAAGTGACGACATTTAACAGACTTTATATACATGATCTTATATATTAATAATATGTAAGACATTATGTAAATCTTCTTGATCCTTCTTAATCCAATGCTCAAGTTATGATACTTGCGATTTATCTGTAACAGAAATGTTTAAGGTTTACTACCTTCACGTATAGACTGATTCAATCTGATGCAAGAAAGGGAGAAGAGGATAGTTCGGCACCCAAATTAATTTTTTGATATTAAGATTAAAAAAATGTATACGTCGGCAAAATGTCATGCTGACAGAAAGAGTACACTCTACGCTTCTGTTAAAAATGTTCACTCTAGTGTTAGCAGTGATCACAATATTTTTGTTATAGTGAATATCCTGCATATATACTGAGATATGTATATTAGCTTGTTGTACTACCACACAAAATTCAGTAGTAAAAACGATATAAATGCGCTTCAGACATATATAGACACTGGAATGGTTTAAACTATCTGAAGCTTTTAACATTTCTGATGGTTATATATACATCTAGGGAGTGATATATACATTTGCCGGTGAGCATTACACATTAGCGTGCTTTCTACTATAAACAGCAACTAAAACTTAATCACTAGAACTCTTAATTGTGCTTAAAATTATTTGCCATTAATATTTACTTATGCCAAACTTACTTGAAGTTATATGACGTGGTCACCAAAATGTCATTATTGTAACACCGTATCCACATGATCTATTAGATAATTATCCAAGCTTCATGATAATGTCTTTCTTGTCTTCGGCATTTTTTCTGTAGTTTTAGGTCTGATCCTTGCTCTGACGAACAAACTCTGTACTTATTGTTTGCCGTGGATAATGTTATCCACATTCATGATCACTAAAATTATAATTAAGTAAACACGTTATTTATTATTGTTAAATTTTATAAAAATTTTTATCAAATTATTAATATCAGATTCTATTAAAAGGATTCTATTTCCTGATAGTGAAATTGAATGACATACGACATAAATGTCGATATTAAGTAATGCTAAGCTTCTCATAACATGACAGGAGTCACTATGTTTTGATTTTCAACAATTTTTTGTCTTCATTTACACCTTGAAAACATTATGTTTCCCAAAATAAAAGTCGGAAGCATATATGATAAGTTACAAATATTTTTTTTTTAAACCCATTTCGCTCAAAAATATTAAAAAATGATTTCCGGAAAAAGTATTTCTGTGTAAATTTTATTAAATATTTAAAGAAAAATCAATTTCCAATCATTCACTCTGTGAAATGTGAAACAAAATGCCAAATCGAACATTTTATTTTCTGTTAACATTTTTTCGATAGCGCTTTTTTCCTATTTTCGAGGACTACACACTCCCATCCTTTGATCTATTATTTTTGGCACATTTGATTTTTCAAAATTGAGCCTTTTCATGGTGGACACAGGCAAATTGAATATCAGCCGCGGGTTATATTTGGCAGCAATATTAAGGGAAAAAATAGAGGCCTATTCGCAGTATAATTGTAGTTCAAATAAAATTTTATGGAAGAGGTTTGATGACTTTTCACTTTTTTCAATTTTTTGTTATTTTTCTATTCTGAATATTTCGAAAAGACGAGGGTAGCATTTCAAATTATTTTGAATGACAGGTGTATTTCCCGTTTTTCCATATGATGATATCTTTTTTATTTATATTTAATTTTTTCTCTTGTTTTTCTATTTTTTAACACCTCAGGACGTATAAGCATATTATGGAGTTTTGTATTCAAAGTCAATCGTACAAATATTCAAATATGTAAATATGTAAGTGTGTAAATGTGTAAATGTTTGCACAAAATTTGAATACTACAAGTGCAAATGTGAATCAAATTTGAAGTTCAACGATGGCGATTATTCCAGTGTAAACAGGAGCCATTTTTATGCCCAGCAGTAAAAATTTAACACGTGCAGTTTTCTTTCGTCCGCAGCATAGGAAAACAAAGATGATGATGGGGCACATGTGTCCTATTTACTTATGAGCGTTGAAGTTCTTTTTTTCAAGGTTTCGGATGTGTGCGGAATTCATGCAAATATTCACATAGCTTGCAGCCAAAATAGAGAAAAAAAATAAAACTAGAAAAAATTGTGGTCATTTAGACTTTGGCCATATTCTGTTCACTTTTTATTACAACTGTCAAAAGTATAAAAACAAAAGTTAATTCATATTTCAGAAAAAAGAAAAAATTATACGAAACGAAGCAATTTATATGCTGACGAATATTCACATGAAAACGAAAAGTTTTTATGTTTGCATGTGAACACATAATATTGTAGAGATAGTCATCGATACAGGGTATTATAGAAAATTTTCGAACAAAAATACTCGATTTGATAACAAAATTTTTGAGGAGATCACAACGGACGCTATATGTCTCCAAGTGGAA
>NC_051847.1:17105205-17114293 GCF_002237135.1 Teleopsis dalmanni | reverse complement strand
TAGACGTTAGAAATGTTATCATAAGCAAATAAATGGCCTCTTAGACGTTAGAAACGTTATTCTAGATGTTAGAAACAATTTCCTAGACGTTGGAACTGCTATATCTGAAGTATCGAGCAGTAACAAATATAGTGATTGATCGATTTTACTTTCATTTTATCATAGAACACTCTACAGAGGTTACCTGTTTTGATGCGTTAACTTATTTTGGACTACTCTTGTGGTACACCACACGGGTATCTTTGAATATTTTTTAATATTCAAAGAATATTTTGTATTTTTTAGATAAAGGTAAAGTGAAGATAAAGGTAAAGTCTTTCAAATAAGTATTAAACTTTTCTCCTTTACTTAATTTTGTTTTATTCTACTATTTACTATGAGAATTTCACCGTAAAATTTTAAGTCTAAAATTGCTTGGTGCTTAATGGGTTAATATTGAAGCATAAGTACAATAGCACAGTGCCCGATTAATACTCCAGTAAGCACACAAATTGGGGGTTAACTGAAACTCAGAACATCTTTTGTACGTCTGCTATCTAATCTAGATACTAGAAGTGCTACTGATCCTATAGTCTATTTGATATGTCCATAATCTATATATTATCGTTATGGTAATTTCAATTAAGTTTCTGAATAGTTTATGCATCGGCGTTTGTATTAACGTATCGCCCTTGTATATATCAATATCGGAATGACCATCTTATTCTCTAGTTCGTTCCCGTCTATACCTCTATGTCAAGGAACCCAACAGAGAAATACTTTGTGAGGCTTACTGATCATTAATGAGGTGCGGTGCTTCATTACAATCCTTGTTTTAACAATATTGGATATATCTGCTTTAATGGTTAGTCACTCACCTAACTTAAGAAGTCACGTATTGTCTGAGACACAGCACACATCAGAGTTATCAAACGTATAAATTTTGTATATTTTAATACCAAAATCTGGTTTGTATTTAAATATAATAAAAATGAGTATGCTTTAAACTTTTAAGTTGGTTTCAATGTAAAGGATATTAAAGTTTCTCCAAAGTCAAAGTCAACTTCTTTTCTTCTTGCTTATATTATGCATGTAAAGTCATATGTACATTTTTTTGTACCTGTATGAGACATATATTTATTTATTCTTTTAAATATTTGACATTACCTTCAGTCATAAAGTTGTTTAAAGGTGCGATTAAATGTCAGCAAGGCAGAAAACAATTTAATTTATATTAGATATGTGATATCCTTGAGTCAGTGCATCTAAGCAATATATAACACGCGCACCTGAGATGAGATGAACTGCTTCGTGTAAGAAAAGAGCAATAAAATTGAAAAAAGTAATTTAAAACTATGAGTCGTCGTATAGAATCGCTGGATGAAGTAAGTTACACTGCTTAAAGAAATGAAGCTAAAACAATTTATACTGCAAGGAAAATGAATGTCAGCAAAATGAGTAGATGTACTTTGTCCGTCCTTTACACGTACACAAAAACAAACGTAGGAAGTTATTAGGTGTAGCGCTGCTATCATTTTATCTTTTATGATTCTTATTAAGCCATCGATTATAACATTAAAGTAGACGGCAAGCGATTCAGTGCCACGTTGATATAAGCCACTGAAGGCAATAAATACGTGGACGGACGTTTCAGACATGTTGCAGCTGCTGGTTGAATTGCTCCTATGCTTACTAGTGCAGTTTGCTTGTGTTTTCCTTTGACAATGCTTACATTGCAGCGGGTTGATAATCGATTTGACCAAGCTCAGCTTATTTGCGGTTGGTCGATGCTGCAGACGTATCCAAGTGCTCAATACTTATGCCACTAAAGACATGCACCTATCAATTTATCGATTTATCAACCAAATGCTCTACTCGTAGCAAAAACTATTTTTTGATTACTTTATTTGATTCGCGTTGCTGTTGGTCTGCCTTGCGAAACTGCGAAGCTGTCTGCTTTCATCTGATTTTGAACAGCTGGCTGTCATGATGCATTTCTGAACTTCAATGGTTGCCGCTTTAAAGCGCATACACTGCATACGAGTATATGATACCACCACGTACACTACGGAGTGCTACGATAAACATCACACGTTCTACTCTAAATGCAGTTGAACCTCTAGCTTATTGCGTTATTTTCTACAGATTGAATACGAAGTCATCCAGCATTTTTAACTGGCGCTTTTAGTCATGTTTCACAAATACTTGAGCAAAACTTATTTGAAATAAATCTTTAAGCATCGCTTTTATTTGTATTTTATTTATTAGTATTCATTAGTTAAGAGATTAATATTATAATAAGAGCATAAGAGAAAAATAAAATTAACAACATAATGTAGCTTAGGTAATTATGTGTAGCTTCTTAGAGTATCGTATTTATAATCTATATAACGTAGTAATTGATGGTACATGCTTCGATAGTTTTATGGTATCCAAGAGTGGATATTGTCTAGAAAAGAGTATCCTGCATAACTCCTATATTACATCTTAGTCATTTGATCTAACCCGTTCGAACTATTTTCTATCCATATCCTATTTCAAAGCTGACACTTGTCTTATATTTGAAAATGATACGCGAAAATCGCACAGTTCACAGTTCAGTTGAGCTCAGAGGAGTGTTATTAATACACCGCTAAGTACCTAATTTCTACTTTTTTGCACAAATGCAAATCCTTTTTTATTATTACGCTTTCATAAACCCTTTTTACAACAATTCGTAAAGGATTTCGTATTTATTGTGCTGTTTTTGTTTACGCATTGCAAGTCAATGACGAAAATATAGAGAGGGATGACCGCGTATTGCGGCCCTTACAAATCCCCAAGCCCCAAGCTCAAAGTACTCGTAAATACCAATTCGGAGTACGAATTGTTGAAAGCACCAAATAAAGTGAAGCAAAATGAAATGAAAGACAACGAGTGGAAAGTGAATACAAAACATATTTTTTTAAATATTTTTACACAAATTATTGTGAAAACTCGCTCATTGCCACAGCGTGTTCGTCCGAAATAAATGGATTTCTATCTTTTATGTTTAATCAACAGTGCGCTTAAGGTTTAGGACTGATGTGCTGCAGTAGCTTTTATCTGGTATAATTTGTATTATTTATGTTTTGTTGTAGATGTGCAAAGTTCATTTCATACTCATTTCACTGTTCATTCGTATTCCTCTGCATTTGTTATATTTCCATTTAAAGTGTGCACGCTTCTGCCTACGTCCTTATATATAGCAACCCCATGGAATCTTCGACTCCTTCCAGTCTGGAGTTGTGCTCGTATTTATGTTGCTCATCAACGCTCATCATCATAATCGGTTTCCGCTTTTATTTGTGCTAATGCGTACATATGGAAAAATTTGCGGTATGAAAAGAATTAATTCAGGTTTTTTTGTCTATTTGTTTGTTTTCCTTTTTTTTTTCTTGCAGTGCAAGTACACTGTTAAAAACTCTTTTTAAGAGAAATACACTTGGAATACTTATTGCTATATACAGAAAAATTAAATGTAATAAGTAATCTGTAAGCTGTGGTAACTCAGGTTATCAGTTTTACAACTCTTGAAGAGTTTAAAAATCTAACGTTTATATGTTAAAGCAAAATATATGCTACGTAATATATATTGGAAGAAAAGGTCTGGTACACTAGGGATATTGTTTTTAGGCCTTGCATATAAAGCAACCACTACTAAACGATATAGTAATGGTGTGTTGTGCATTCTTAATCCTTCTGTTCGTAAAATATATATAAAAATATATATATATATATATTTCGAATGAAGTTTATTGCAGCACATCTTGTGGTAACTAACTTTGTTAAAAAATCGAATATCCTTTTATTTCTAACACTAATAACATTGGAATACTACTCAAACTGTTTTTACTTACATCCATATCTTATCAAAATAAGAGTCGGAAAGAATGGTGTCATTGTGACCAAGAGACAATTTGAATAGTTCAATTAAGTAAGAGTCTAGACAGATTCTAAGGTTCTAAGATTCTAAGTGATTTTCATTCTGGTCAAATTTTTTGTTGTTTAACAGAATACAAATCATACATTAAGATAAAAATTGGTCATGAGACCCTAGGCTATCTGTGCCTCGTCACTTAGGTAAAACAATGTTATTCAATAACAAATGTTAACATTTGTGACTTTTAGAATCAAATTATTACAATTTTCGTGACATTCTGCATAACATACATTTTTGCAAAGCCCAAAAGTTACAATTTTGAAGAGCCTACATGGCCCTAATAGTCCATAAAGACGTCAAACTTGTGTAAGTAGCTCTCTTCTTGCCATATTTTTCGCTCTTTGAAAATTTCACTTACAAACTTCATATGAATATTTAAAAATATTTTATTAGAAATATCGCATTTTTAGTTTATTGAACTCAAAACTAATTAACACATATTATGGTCGAGTATTTTGAATAAAGTCATCACGACTGGAGACAGCTTGTATCGCCATTAAAGCGATTGTTGAAACCATATTCCTTACATTTTAAATCATAGAAGTTATATACTATTATCAACATGACTTGTATATTGTATTATAATGGCTTTTTGCTAGCTCGGTCCCCGATGCTGTAAAATTAAAACTGTGCTACTATATAACATTATGTCAAAAATCGTAAAACTAACAATTCAAATCGATGGATTTTTTCGATCTTTTTGTTATCGAGTAAATTGAACTCCTACTTTTGTCTTCTGTAAAATTTTTATTAAACTTTTTCTAGCACATATTTCTTTATTGATTCCATTCTTTTATACAATACAGTACCATTATAAGTCAATATACTTATAGCACTTATACTCTAGTTTATTTCAATTATCTTTATTATTATGTTGAAGCTGTTTTGAGCTAGTGCACTCTTTTTTTTAGATACTCTTTTTTAACTCGAGGTATTTTCAAAACCCCTCTTTACACCTTGACTAGATTATAAAAATAAATAAAATAAATAAATAAATAAAAACTATAAATTATTTTATTGTATCCTTGAAGTCTAGTGAAACTTCTATCAGCGCTTCTTTGAATAAACTAATTTAAGGTATATTTCTTTCAGTGTATCTTGCCACCCACATGAGAGCTTAATCTTTATCATATTAACTTGTTTTTAAAGTACTTGAGAGTGAATAGAAATACACTAGGAAAACTGAGACTTTATATACTTTTTTTTTGTACCAATAAATACACATTATTCGCATGCGGCAGAAACGCATATTCCTTTGGTGAAAACAAGGACTAAACTCAATACCAGAATATTTGTGCCAACAAATTTATTTAAAAAGGATTAGCAACAGCTAAGCACTTGGAACACTTGGAACACTTTAAAGTAAAATGTGAGCTGAAGAATGGCATTTTCGCTGCTTGTGCGTATGTCAAAGGATATCAAATAATGTATATGACATTTAATATTACCTTTAAAAGGTTTTAATGCAAATACAAAACGATTTTCACATTAAAATTGCTACCGCTGAGGCTGTGCTGCGTGTTAAGCGTGAGAAATTCAATTCATAGGCATGTCCATCAATCGGGATGCTAACATCGCAGCAGTGGGGGATTTTTAAGTGAAAAATTACGGATTTTGAGGGGTGAAAGTGTGCACATTTTAATATAACACTAATAAGAACAGACCTTATAATTACGAATACCGTGAAATTTGAAAATTTCTGTTATTGAATACTTCAAAAGGTTTTAAATTCTATTAGTGAGAATAAAGTTTTTTTTTTTTGTTGTCGGGTTGAACTTTACGGAGGTGTGCAAGAGAAAACGCATTAGTAACAGTTCAGTAATTACCGTTGTTATTCACTGCACATAAGCATATATAATGCTTGGTGTATTTAATGCATAGGAAAATGCACCCCTTACACTTGCCAAATCACCTTTCAATACTTTGGCCCAACTTCTTCAATTAAGTGCTTGGCTCGGCTCAGCTTGGCTCTTAGTTTCCTTATACGAAAGGAAACTTCTAATTGCTTAAACTTGTCATGTTTTCCTTCAGATTCAACTTGATATATAGAAAATGCTTTATAAGATTTTCTGCTTTTTGTATTTCTGAGAATACAAATGTTTGCGTTCACACACAATCATGTTCTGTAGTTTCATATAATTTAAACTAACATAGAAATTCATTTCTCAACAACAACGCAAGCAAGGATTTCAATTTATGGCCTTACAAACTTTGGCTTCAAAACTGAGTCAGCATGTTTGGTTAAAAGTTGATTCTACTTTTATCTTGATTTTAATTTTGTGGCCATAAACCAAAATAGTTTAATGCTCCTGCCTGCCTTCTTGCCTGCCTGCCTGCCATACAGGAGTATATACGTCAGTGTATCCTTGTTCTCGTATTTGGTTGCTGTGTATGGTCTTTTCTTTATATTTAATTGTGTTGCTGCCACTAAAACTACTACAAATGTACGAGTAACTACAACTACAACTACAAATACAGCACATTTTATGTTAAAGGATTATTGCATCAATATTTCATGTTAACAGAATATTTCAATTAGTGTACCTCAATTTTGGTGCGGATATTCGGTTACGGCCCAAAATGGAATTAGTAGATTTGTAAAATTTTAATAAGTTTCCGGTAAATGCTTTTATAGTTTCAGAAGAGCACAAATAACAAATCTACGCATTTGGTATATAACTCAGCAGTGTATTCGAAAAGGTTTATATATGAAATTCAGATATTTTATACCAACATATCCTAAAAGTAAATAAATGTGCCATGTGAGCTATAAACATTTTTTTAATTATTTAAAAAAGAATAAAAAATTTTAATAGATTTTATATAATATAACTTTTTAGTAACATATAAATACATATAAATATTAGAAATGTATAAGCATTAAAGATTTCTGCATGATAATGTATATTTTAGTATATGTAAAAATGGCTTAAATAAACTTTAGCAACTGGCAACACAGAAGTCGATCAAATACTATATAGATCTTATAAGTCCTTTCAAAATAAAGAACAATAGATTCCACCAATAGATTACTTGTATCAAATTTAAGTCGTATTGAAGCCCATCGCTAAATATTACTGTCGATGGTTGATTAGTTGCAGTGGATAATAGACAGATACCTTTCCATCTTACCTTAGTTGCAATTATTTGCATTTTAACACCGTAATCATCCCAAGAAATGCTTATTCATAAGCTGAATCTATGCAGTTTTTTTTATGCACTTGAGTTTTTATGGTACTGAAAACCTATCAAGAACATACCTATCTAAAAATCTATTTCTACTGTCAACTAAAGGTTGGCATTTAACTCTAATGTTGAGAGTCTGACATATTCATAGCATTATTTTTTAAGAACTAATAGATAAATGCGATAGTTGTTCTAATCTGATTGTTTCTGTACTCTTCTGTAATATGAGTTATATTGTCTAAATCGAGAAAGAAAATAATAGTTTTATTTCTTGTTTTACTTTTATATATTATATGGTTTCGGTTCTTCATCGCAGTACCTATTAGATGTGAATTTTTTGCGTAAACTTTCAAACTTATTAAATTGTTGTTTATTTATGTTTATTTATGTTTTATCAGTTTTGTTTATAACTATATTCAAACAGCGATTCCTTGAAGTTACACGTTACTGTTATCAGATAAAAATAATAGATCTGAACAATAGAACTGAACAGTAAACATAAAATTATTTTTATTGTTAAATCGTTTTATATTATTTTTGATTTTTTAATTAATATACCTTACTTTAAAATTTGATTTTTAAAATCTGTGTTTACGAAAGAAACTAAATTCTTAATATAAACTATTCTTTTCCATAGAGAGATTTTTGTCGAACAGTAGTGAATCGCAACAACCAAAGTTTTTATTATTTTTAATTAATTGAACTTTTAGTTGAACATAAAAATAAAAAAATGAGTTATCTGATAATTACAATACGAGAATATAAGCTTTAATATGAAAGAACTTACACATCAGCTAGTTCAGATACGCCTATATTGTCAATTTAGTGTAATAATTAGTGAAAATTTCATGAAATATTACTACAAACACAAAAAAAAGCAATTTTGGAGTATGGCAACTTACTATAGATCAGTTATAAATATTTACTTATTAGTAGTAAATAGTGTTAGTTGTTGAAAAATTAAAATTTGAAGTTTACTACCACAATTGTGTCAATTTAGTTTAGGATAAATATTCAGGACAAAAGATGCCACTTAGAATTAGAATTTCCACTCTCTGTTTATAGACAATTTTGTGATATGTATCCATTTTCATCTTGAAGTATATCAATATAACAGCAACTAAGTAGCTTAAATAATTAAAATCACTTTACTTGTCTTTCGAGGTAATTTTCTTGGAAATAATTTCACTTCCAATTCAAGCGCATTACCAGCTTCGCAGTAGGCGAGCTTTGTAGTTTTCTCCTTCATAACATTAAATTATTAAGTATTTAAACTACAAAAACCTATGAATTTTGTCACAAGATAATAATCTTGTAATTTTGATTGTCATTATAAACTATTATATTTCCTACGAAACTAATTTTCAGCAATTAAACGGAAATGCAGTCATTGTGATATCATTAAACGATTACAGCTGTGACAATCGCGAATCCGACATTGAAGGATACAATATAGCAAACAAATGAAATAATTTTAATTCAAATTATCTGATCTCTATATGTCTATATACATATATACATATATATATTTATAAATCTATACGGATATAAACACACGTTTTTATATCACAGTAGGAATATAGGAATGTTATTGTGCAAGCAACAAAAATGGTGTTGGGCCTTATGAGTTTTGTATTTCCGTCTGACAATTCAAGTGCAGAATAATGAAAGAACTTTTAGCAAGAATATGTATGTAGCCTTAAATGTCACTCTTGCCAAAATGATATCACAATGAAACATGTTGTGTGTCCGTTTTGTTATTGTTTGCGATTGTATCGTGTCATATCAAAACGCAAGGCAGCGTAGAGGAACGCTTCAAATCGCAGCGTATGATGCGATGCTGATGTGTCTGATGTGATAATCCACAGGAATTAATAAATAAACCATTAACAAATAAACTAGAAATCCCAATGCACAACCCTTATCATAACAACAGCGACTGCGACAATAGCAAACCGATAC
>NC_051847.1:17093162-17105105 GCF_002237135.1 Teleopsis dalmanni | reverse complement strand
TTGTATTCTTATCGTATATATTTCGAAACTCTACTTATTATTTTCTTTGTCTGTTTCTTCTCTTCTCCGGTTCAACCAATCTTTCTTGTTTCGCTATTGACTCTCTTTAGACTTCGTTAGTAATAGTTTATTAGTAAATATTTCTCGTGAAACATTTGAATGTCTCTCGTCGTTATTTCGAAAATGCCATTGACTTTCTTTTTCATCTATTTCTCCAGTGTCTCTATTTCTAATTTATACAAACAGTTTCTTTCATCTACTTTCTATCAGTTCCGGCTCATCATGTTTCTCCTGTTTAACTTGGTTTGAGTCTTTTTAGTTTTTTTCTTTAGTTTTTAGTTTTTCTTTACTAATAAAGTTTTCCTGTCTATCATTTGTATCCCTCTCGTCTTCAGTTTGACCTTAGGTGACCTTGCTACTTGCATCCACAGATTGAAATAGTTTTATGCTTGGTCTCCTCTATTTTTAAAAGGGTTCAGTGTATATGGTACTTATTACTATATACTGTTAGATACGCAGGAGGGGCCCTGGCTTATTGCAGCCACAGATTGGAATAGTTCTATGCTTGATCTCCACTATTTTTAAAAGGGTTTAGAGTATATGGTACATATTACTATGGTACTTATTACTGATAGATATTCAGGAGGGGCCCAGGCTTATTGCAGCCACAGATTGGAATAGTTATATGCTTATGGCCCACTGCATTTAAAAAGGTTCAGAGTATGTGGTACTTATAACTATATACAGATAGATGTTTAGGCGGTCTCTTGGGAGGCAAAAACTAATCCACCCGAAATGAATAGTAAGACTATTCTATTGTAAATTACTAATGCATATACTTTACTTAAAAAAAAAATTTTTTTTTGAAATACTGAAAATTCTTAAAGGCATCCCCTGGCCTAATCATATTTATGCTATGATAAGACAAACAATTAATGTTACATCAATATAACTCTAATAATGATACTTGTGAAGAAATTATTAAGTACTTCCTAAATGCCAATTTTTATTTAGACCAAAATATCATAATTCAATGCATATACTTTACAGACATACGCTAATTTGATTTAAGTCATAAAACCACTTAGCATAATTATGTATCTATTATCTGGACAAAAAGATAATTTACGGTTATTCTACATTAGATTATTTGTTAGTGCAAATGAGAGATTAAAACTCTGGGTCTGTTCGTAATATAACTCTGCATTAAAACCTTAGACGGTAAAAAAATTTGTAAAGACAAAAACAGAAAAAAAGAATGAATAAAGTAAATAAATAAACATAAAATATATAAAAAGTTTGGTATGTAAAAGAAAACGAAAAACTTTAAATCTCGTAAATCCATTTATGCGAATTTTTCAAGCATTAAATTTGCGTTTTCACTTATCCTCAACAAACCGACTTTGCTGTAACTTAAATGCCCGAAAATAACTGAAAGAGAAAAATTTGCTTATTTTTCTTACCAACTCAGGTATGAAAATGTATTTGCATCATTTGTTTTATGGCTAAGCTATTTTCCTCTCCACACCGAAAAACTCCCTCACTCCACCCACAAAGTTGAAAGATGGAAACAGAAATATAAGTATGCATGGGTTGATATGTATGTGCAGATAACAGAGAGAAAGAAGCATGCTGTCAGACAATGTGGAAGTAGGAGTTCAGTTACTTAAACCACTTATTTTTGCAGCTTCCCATTTGGGGCACATAGGTTGGGGTGACCACTTTTTCAATTGCCTCCACTTAATGGTTATGTGCTGCGCTTTTTATTTTCATTTTCAATTTATGAGTATCCACGTACGTCGTCCTTAAATCTATATGAGAGTCTATGTGTATTGTTTGTTTATGGAGTCCTTTGTATGTTCACACAGTTCTGTGGCGATGTCGGCATGGCATTTTATGTTTCTTATCAGTATTTTGCATGCCAGTAGATATTTTTTTCTTAAAAACTTTTAAAAAAAATGACAAAAAATAAAAAAGAAATGAAAATAAAATTTAATTATTATTATTTTGTTTTTAATACGCAATTTTCGCTTTGTGTTTTTTAATAAAAGCTTTTCAATGATTTGTTTTGAAAAATATTTTGTAACTCATACGCAACGTGGCATGAAATTAGTATTAGAAAACTTTTAAATTGTAGTAAATTTATGGTAAAAATAAAATATTTGTAGTTAAATTAATGCAAAATTTTCCATTACTTCAACTGTTCTCAAGTAGGTAATATTAAAACTGCAGTAAAATTAATACGTACTTCTGAAACTTTATGTTCTTAAAGGAATTTGCCTAATACCATAAGGTATTAAAGAAACAAGAAGAACTTAAGGTAAAGGCAAAAGAAGGAATAGAAATTTCAACTTAAACTTGCGAAAACTACACTTGAAACTATATTTCTCAGATAAAAAGTACAATCGCAATCACAGCACAAAAAAAGGTGACAATGAAATAATAATAACTTCAGGTGCTGCCAACAGCTAAAAAGCTGCCAACTGACTTCCATGGAAAATGACAACTTGATGCTGACTTAGAAAATTGTACAAATGCAAAAAAGTAAAAATGTGTGTAATGTAGGAGATGTCGTGAAAGGTAGAGAAAATACAGAAAGCATGAACATGAGCTTGGGAAACTTTATTAAGACAAATGGCATCATAGTGAAGGCACCTTGCGACTTGCCAACCATCCAGCCACTCATAGGGAATGAGCAAAAATCTGTGGGGATTTTTATAGCAGCAAGACAATAGCACATTTCTTATCGAAAATGCACAAACAAAAACAAAGACGAGCAGTGGAAGATACAACAAATTCTTATGGCTAAAGTGGCAGCAGGTGTTGACACAATGCAGCACAAGCTGCTAGGAGCTGGAGTGGAAGGAACACATTTCCACCGGAAG
Organism: Teleopsis dalmanni; assembly: GCF_002237135.1. NCBI lineage: Eukaryota > Metazoa > Arthropoda > Insecta > Diptera > Diopsidae > Teleopsis > Teleopsis dalmanni. The sequence goes on along the minus strand of NC_051847.1, from coordinate 17,102,220 downwards.
CTAAAAAACTACAAATGTCAACTAATGTCATTTTTCGAGCAAAGGAGTAGAGTAGCGAGTTACATTAAATTTAAGGATAAAATGTCAATCTAATTACTTTTTCTATTATTTAAAGCTACAGAAGTATTCGAAGTATTCCATAAAGAAATAAAATAAATAGTCAACACTGAAATAACTACTTTGTATGTACATAATCTTGAATATATATTATTTTTGATGGAATTATTTTCTAGAAAAGCAGTTAGAATTTTTAAAAATTTAGCTTATACTCATAATAATTGTAAATACATTATTTAGTCACTACATTATATATATGTTATCTGCATTACCTTCATTGTATATAAGAAAGGCATGCAATAAGATTTAGGTTATTCTCTTACGACTTCTATGGGAGTTATTGCGCTGCAGTTAAGAAGAAAACTGTAGATACTTCAAGTATCAATGCCTTAATGCCTTGTGGTTGCCTTAAGAGAGATTTAAAATCTTGTGGGCCGCTATTCTTACTGAGCTGATTCAGCAGTCATCCTATGTGGATAATCTCTTTAATACCTGAATGGAAAGGCGCGCCTTCTCAAAGAGATGCTGCTCGTACACTAAACTTTTCGAATTTCTACATTAAATTTGGTCTGTCTGGTCTAGTGTATTGATAAACATCTCATCTGTAGTATCATAATGATTACAGTATCATGACATGTGCTCAGATGAACCGTTGAGCACAAAGCTGCCACTCTAACCTATCTACTTAAATTATAGTCACTGATGCTATAATAAAGTTAATGACAATAGATATTACCATATTATAAACATTCGGTATTTAGTGAAGTGGTAGGAGTTTTCGGACTATAAAAAAGACCTTTAGCGTTTTCAATGTAAACCAATATTCCCTAGTTAGAACTTTCTAATGTTACTTGATGATGACACAGTAAAGACACCTGCAGAGACATACTGCGTCAAGCCGAAACCTGATAACGTGTTGTTATGGCCAAATAATTAAGTAAGTAAGTAAGAAGTTTTCAATATCAGAAGGAATATACATCCCTGCCCTAGAATTTTATCTGGCAGAACAGCTCAAGGTACATAATGTTAAATATTAAGGGCCCTTATAATCTATTTATACACGAAAATTTTTCGACTTCTTTGTATAGACGCCAAACAAAACCTAATTGTACGATATGCGTAAAACTTTGACACAATTTACCGATTGGATAAGCGCGGGAATCACAGTTCCCGTGAATAAGTTCTTTTTTGATCACAAGGTAAATATTCGAATGCCTGTCATTAAACTAGGCTATATCAACCAAGCTAGTACGATACTACTCAAATATATTTATTGATTAGTTCATAATTTATCTATTTGATAAATTTAAAAAACTATTGTTGCTTTATGTATCAACTACAAAACAAAAGTGTTTAAGAAAGTGTATTTTTAAAGTATAATAGAGAAGTAACATTGAAACCAAGCCAAGATACTAAAATACATAAACCACTTCTCTGGAAGTGGACAATTTCATCCAATGCGCGCAAATAACTTAATTTTAATATTCAATTATAAGCTTTTACTCTTTTTATAGTATCTAAATCCTGTGTATACATATTATACCACATGAAAATACATTTTAAAGAATATTAAATGCTTATCGTTAGCGCTTATTTTACTAAGCATTTTTGCGGACATCACCTTTGCCACAACCATTTTTTATATACATAACATTTTATTTATTTTTTAATTTGTTTTTATGTAATTTTATTATTTTCTTTTTATTTAGTTTCTTATTTTATATATTTTTCATTGCATTTTTTTTTTAGTTTCTTTCACTTCCTCTTCACAACAATTTTTTTAATAAAACATAAACTTGACTAGGATTTCATCAAACATTTAAAGGACTTTACTGGCGAGTTGGAAGTATTCAGCCAACGACCGACCAAGCACATGGACTGCTGCTATGGCATTGTAAAGCGGAACGGTAAAACTGTGAGCGCAGGCAATTGTCCTCGTAGTAATATAGCATACCTGTTGTCCTTTTTGTGTGGTACAGACTGACATGTTTATAAAGTGTATCCTGCCTGCTGCTAATGTTTGTGTTTGTTTTTATGTTGTTATATATTTCATGGCACACTGCTTCATTTACTCTCGCTTTACAGCTTAAACTGGCCAGAGTGAACGTTGTGTTCTGCCACAATGGAAACGTGTATATTCATTTCAGCATTTTCAGCATTTATAGAGTCCTTTTTCGTGGCTGTCTACCACAGTTATTTTTTCTTCTTCCTCATTTCTGTCTTTTGCTCCTTTTTATTATAATATTCGGTTTTGTTCTATTATTTCGTGGTTTTTCACATTTTTTCATGTTTTCTTCTTCTATTTACTATTTTCGCTATACTCGTATTTTGTTATTTAGCTTGTTCTGTTTTGCTCATAAAATAACATAAAATTTGAGCTAAACTAAATCCCATATAAGATGGAAACGTGCTCAACACAAACTCCTTGTGCTTATTTAGATATTGTTCACCTCGATTTTTATGTATACTGGTAGTAGTACACCAGTTTATGTGGAGCGGAGCTCTTAAAATGCTTCAACAGCAGAATTTGTATAAAATTTATGATAGGTTAACATAAAATTTCAAAATTATTGACTTCAAAATGTTTAAAGTAACTTTAAATGGAATTTTGTTGCAAACCACATATCAGCAAGATTTTTCAGTAATGTTGGAGCAGGCAATTCGAGAACCTTAACGTTTTTTACCATCTCGTAAGGGAATATTTTGATGTAAGCCATCACACATGCAGTATACTTCTCCTCTTGCGTTTCCAGAGTGCTTTAATAATGGATATGCACTTCACTATAAATTCAGATAAATGCTAAACGGATGGATGCAAGCTGCTCTGAGTACTCTACTAACTCAACAAAGACAAAAAAAATTGTGGAAATGTAAAGATAAAGCTATCGAGTAAAATGGCTTACAACATTTCCATTGATTTTTATAACTACAGAAAATATTCGAAAGATATTAAACCAATGGAAACATACTCCAATGATTGTTGTACAAATGGCAAAATGCTGCTTTACATGTGTACTCTATACGTTTCACATAGTATAAGAGTCAATATTCATTTTACTACTGCATAAGCTATTAGAATCCACATGTTCTCCTGTTCAAAAAGAATAGCCATAAACAAAAAAATATTCTCTTGTAATACAGTAGTGTTGTTATACTTGCGTTTTTAAAATTGTGTCAAAATAAAAGTATATTAGATACCCGCAAATAGATAAGTTGGCACGCTTATTAGGTTCTTGTTTAATACCATTTGGACCACAATCAGCTCTGCTTAGATGGAAAAATTCGTCTATTTGAGCATCAGATCCTTTAGGATTACTCAAATTATAAGCACTTGCACCAGACGATAAAAAGTTTTCCAACTTCATGCTCTTATTGACGATTGCCTACTGGCGATACATGACTTGCCTCCCAGTATATCTTAGCATGAGTCATGAGGTATTAGCCTCCTTAATATCTTTTAGTATATTTCGATCAGACATTCAGCAGCACACATCAGTCCTCTCTCTATATCTCCTATTGTATTGCGATGTGCTACATTTCGCATCACCCATTTGTCCTATCTATAACCACATGTTTCGCGATTCTGGTATAAGTATCCTGATCCATAAGTTAAAAGTGATAAAACTCTTGGCAGTCCTGATGTCCTTGCAATAAAAATGATTCTTTCAATCAGAAATGCAGAGGTTGCAACGATGAAGAAGAAATATAAACTATTGATCCATTTCGGCAAATGCCGAAGCTTAACAAGAGTGGGGCACTGCAAAATAGAAGCTAGTAAACCTGGCAAGTATCAAGGCAGGACTTGAAATTAAAATTTTCTTTACCAACCAGTATGGCTTCGAAAAGATCTGCGTGGTTGGAATTATTGGAAAATTGGTCCAATGCTTTACTTGGACAGAATTACAAGCTCTGTCATCACTGAAATTAACCAAACATATGCGATACTACAGGTGTATTAGGTATATGAAGACGAAACTTAGATAGCGTAATATCTTATAATTTGAAAGGAAGAAAAAGTTTACGAAAGATCAAAACCTCAATACGCTGTGAAACCCGTTTTGATTCCACATTCTACAACTTGTAATTCTAGGTGGGCATATTTGAAGCAGCCGGTGGGATTGAAAAGTGCCAGAATCTCACCAATGTCAATGTTGGAAATATCGCAAAGTAAATTGGGTGTTTAAAAACTTAAACCTGATTTCCGTCACTCTCAACGGGGCATGAAGCTAAGCTTGCTTGGACTCTGTCGAGTCTTCTGGGGTACATGTCTACCAGCGGTTGAAGAAGTTACGATTTATTTCTATAAATTAAGACTGAGGTTCTACATTGAGGGTATAAACAGCAACTATATCATTTTTGAACTAGTTGCGAAAGGAATACAAGCCAAATTTCTGTTGGTCTGTCTCAAAAAACTGTCGTATGTTAACTTTCGTTTGTGGTAGTAAGTAAGTAATAAATACTTTATTTTTCATTCAGTTTTGGTTAATGAATAGCTTATTACGATATTATTACTGAAACTATTATTATTCTAAACTAATAAATTATATCGAAATTTATGTTTCTTTTTATGAAAGTAGACCCTATTCAGTTTTAAAATAATAAATTGGTTTAATCCTTAAGGTGTATATATGACCATAACCACACAAGTGCAAAGACAAATATATATATATGCACCTATATATATAAATATTTGAAAAATGCCAAAAACGCCAAAAACGCGAGAGGAAACATTACTCTGTCTAGACACCTACGTCATGCGTTTCAGTAGAAGAATATTAGACAAAAATAAAAATGAATAAAATTGAAGACATAGAGATATATAGGAAGAAAAATATTCCAGACTAAATGAAAATTCGTATATAATTTTATGCTTTTAAATTTTCTCAAATGTGGCTTTCAACAGCTTCTTTGAGCGCAACCTTTGAGCTGCTTAAAATGTTGAAAAATTTTCCACTCAGACATTCTAAAACGAAAAACTATTTTCTGTTTTCTTTTTACTTTTCACTTTTATTTTGCATTTTTTGCTAAGATTTCTTTTTTTCCTATGAAAACTGTAAAATGTCTTCTTAAGCTTGACATAAGTAAAATGTCTTACAGATAAAAAAAAAATAAATGTATTTTTAAGATGAAAATAGTGACTCAGTCAAGCAAGCAGACGTAGTAAAATAGTTGCATATAAACTTGCAGGAAGTCAAGAGTTATGTTCAGCATGCCGAAAAGCATGCTACGATTATTGTTTGCAATCGAAAAGATACAAAAATGGCTATGTATGTGTACCATGCATTTGGGTTGTTCTATTGCAAATAAACAGTTGCAAAATATGTTTAGTTTATACGGTTGCATAAGTATGTAACTTAGATATAATAAATGCTTTTGTAAGACCACATAGGAGTCACACAATTTGATAGAGTAAAACGGAAATTGAAAGCGCATAAGAAATGACACGTTACATTTGTCAAGGTAAATGCATAGTAAGTAGCAGACATTTTTGAAGCATCTTCCTAAGGGTCTTTTTGCTTTAATCAAAACATGTTAGAGCAATTTTCCACGATTTTGCATTATTTCTAGTGTACGAGTATACATGCATAATCAGCAAGAAAAATGCACTTGTTAATAATGGTTGGATAACTATGCTTTAATGTGAACTAAAGTTAAATAAAACACGTACGTAGATATCAGTTGTTTTGACAATAACATTGCTTTTATAAAACTATACTTATTGTATAAATTTAAGGCTTTCACAGAAAGTAAATTGTATCGTTAAAAGACTAAAGTTTTCTATTGCGCGAAATCATAAACTAGTTTAAAGAAAAAGTTACTAAATACTGATTGATTTTATATACTGCGAATATCTTAAACTTTCTCAAATTTAGCGCTGATTTAAATCAAAAACTACTGTCATTTTAATAAAAATATTTAAAAACAATTTTTTATTTGTTTTATTGCTCCACACTTTGCAATCATTTCTGTTGTCAAATAAATGCAATAAAATAGCTTCAGTAACATTTTTTCAGGTAAATTACGAACAGAAATTCTTATATATAATACTCCCTTTTTGTATATGCATGCACTTTCCATTTACATATGTAAATGTTGATAGATTGCAGTGTGGAATTTTTCACATCACAGTCACGTGAATTTGAAAAGCAGAAACTCATGCACGTGACATTGACAAAAGACAAACGGTGATAACGTGTTTGGCGCATTTTCCTGCAACTTCCTGCTAAAGATAGACTTGCACTAGATACTCCTGATGCTTGTTTTTACCTTAAATCGTGAAAAATTATAAGCATTTTGTTTGTTTACTTTTTTTATAAATATTTCTTTCACTTTGAAACTAAATTTAAATGGTGTTTCCTTATCTATCTTAGACAAGAAACTTAAAAAATATCTTACAAGAATTTGAGTTGAAGAATAAAAAATAAAGAATTTAAGATATAAGTAAAAAGTACATTAAAAATTTAAAGCTTTAACAGTAAACAGTGTCTTTTTTCAGGAAAAGATTTGTAGCCTCTCTTCATGATAGTTCCAGCTTACAGATAATTTCGCAAGGACTGGATCAGTCATAAACCCGCTTCATTTAACAGACTCATCCACTCATCTCAATAAAGCTTCGGAGGCTTATTGTAATATAAGTTGGTCTACAACAATATTTCTAATAGGCTAATGGTTTTTAATCGAAAGCAATCACTACCGGTATGACTCGTTAGATAATTATGAAATGGTTTATTAGTAAAGTAACTAAAGGTTTGTAAGTAAATTTTGGTTTTCATTCAAAAGACCTAAGATCATCTGTTTGTAATTTTGGGTTGCTATGTAACACAATGGAATAGACATGATCGCAACGTTTCACTCTCTGAAAGCCTAAAATCTATTTATTTGAAATTCCATTCTAATCTGTCATTTAATACTATTTTTAAAAGAGACAATGTTACTCTGTGATCTCTAACATCTATTCTGCTCTTCTAAAAAACAAACTCTTAAGCTAACCAATTAAATTACAGTTATTGACAAAAGTTATAATATTTCTTGTTCTAAGATCTAAAGCCTTATTCACTTCAATAAAAGTCGCGTGGGGATACGAAAATTTTTTTCTGCACATCCTTTCATTTTAAAATGAGATTTATAAAAAAAGTATCATCAAAGTCCGGTGAAGTTGAGATCAAAAGCTGTTTCGCTTGTAAAATAATGACCCATATATATCCACAGAGATCTGAGAGTCGATTCAGTTGAAAAATACATTAAAGATCGTGCTCTGAAACTGTTCAATATAATTGACAGTCACAATAATCCAACTCTCAGCATCCTAAAAATACAGCGAAATTTGATAAACACAGGCAGATACAAAGACATCAGATCCATTATATTATAAAGCCCCGTATTCAGTTATTCTTAGTGTGACTTAAAACTGTCCACAGATAAAATAGAGTAAAGGTGCTGATTCACCAACTCAGACATCTGAATATCAATATCAATATCGTTTTAGTCATAGATTTAGAAAAAATGTGTTAAATAAGATCTCTTCTCACTCGTTTAGTATACTGATCTCATTGTTTAAAATCATTTATAGTCTTTCTTTAACATCAAACTTCACGAGAACATCTAAATGTGATAATATTTTCTCTTTTTTTATGTTTGCCTCTATTGTCCACATATTTGATTCAGGTTTATCTTTAATTTCTATTATTGTAAGATATGAAATATTAAAATTTATTATGCATGGTACTTCTCATGAATTTCTTCTATATTTATTTATTTAAGAAATTCTATTACATATATATAATTTTATATATTTTTTTGAAAGTTTCTAGTTCGATTATAATAATTTACTTTAGTTTAATAATTTCTTTGGAATAAATCTTTCACAAAATTCAGCAATCCTTAACACATTACAAATATATTGCTAACCTCTCTGTTATTCCAAAAGCTATTTCCTATTCAAGGAGTAACGCACTAACCATCAGTTCAACGTTCAAGTTGACTTATCTGATAAAATGCTTATTTCCGTCATTAATTTAATTTGAAAATCTCATAAATCAGCTCCGGAAACATGTTTTCGGTAGGTGTGATTATGTATAAGATTGTGAATACCGAATTATTCTTAAGGGGTATGGCCAAATTAATAACAAAACAATTTAAAATCAACAAAAAAAATAACAAAAATGCAATATGAATAATTAAAAAGGACACCAGACATGCAAAGTACTGACAGGTAGGTAATAACATTTTTAAATTCTTTAGATACTAGTCTAATTTATTATCTGCTTAATTTCACCCCAACGCCCAAATATTTTCATATAAGCTGAACAAGAGGGTTTTCATGGGGTGAAAAGTTAAATATTTCTATGAAATTGCAGTTGAAAAATGTAATACTCGTATTTATTTCAAAAAAATATGTTCCCTTCAATAAAATGCAACAGACCTCATTAATGGTAGAGTCTAACAAGGGGGTGTGTGTTAAATAGTTATGAGTATGTTAATTAAGTCAATCCTATATGCAGGGGATGCATTTTAATAAGGCCTAAGAATTTATGGAATTTTTGGAAGCAATGCTAATTTTAAAAATTAAAGTTTATATACGTTTTTAAGTATTAATTATATTTTATAAATATTTATAGTAATTATAAAAATGTTTAAGTATTTAAGAGCAATGTTTAATAATCGCTTTGGAATACCATATATTTTAATTATTTATTCATTTTTTTTAATTTTTTGTTTCTTAGTTTCATTTGTGTATCTTTATTGACACACTATTCTCTCTCTTACTTCGTTAAATTTTTAAAGAACCGATTTGCTTTTAAGACTTCTACCACAGTACTAACTGCAAACTTTTACTTTCACTAACCTTTTACTTTTATACGCATATCTTAGAATTGAATGAAATAAAAGAGAAAGTAGAAGAAATTTTACTGCATTCATTCAGAAGAAAAGAATATCGACATACCATGAAGTTAAAAGTCAACGTAGCTTTAAATTTGAATCCTTGCCGTCAAAGAGTAGG
>NC_051847.1:17085554-17093062 GCF_002237135.1 Teleopsis dalmanni | reverse complement strand
AAAAAAAAAAAAATTTTTATATATTATTTATTGTTAATTAATTTATTGCAATATATTCTAATATTCTGGAATCTATAAAAAGAACAACTGTTGATTTTTTTTATTGTCAAATTGACAAATGTTTTTGTATGTGAATTAAATGAGACATTATTATGTTCCATTCTAAGCTGATAATGTCAGCACAACCATTCCGAGCACTACTTATCATTTGTTTCTTGATCCGCATAATGTATCTTATCAAATTTCTACGAGTTTGAAGAAGAAAAGAAAAAAATGTAAACAGAACCAAAATAGCCACACTGATAAGGAATGAAAAAAGATAAGAGCAGTATTCGTATAACCGTCGAAAAGTGCAGTTCTAAGTGTTTTTATAAAAAAGAAAAATGCTTAAATATTTTATAAATATTTTAATAATATTTTCTACACTAAAAGTTAATTTTGCCGATCACATAACTGTGACTAGTGCGCCGCGGGTGCAAGGAATAGCGATTACAAAAATTTCACCAGAAATTGTGAAAGAACTAAAGGATTTTGTGAATTTGATACCAAAAGCCACTGTTGATGAAATTGTTGCCAAACACTACATTATTGACGGAAATTTTCGTGAAGCATTAAAATATTTGCGTAGCACGCAGTTCACACAATTGCTGGAGCAAGCACAGCAAATTCCCGAAGTTATTGAAATTTTAGATTTTCTGCATCTGAGCCAAAGTGGCAGTGGAGTCGTCGAGCAAGCCACATGTGAGCTGCCGCACTTGGAAAAACTGACAGCATTCAATGTCGTTGAACCACTATTGGATATTGTGTTGTTGAATGATGCGGATGTGGCATTGCACGCCTACGATGTACGCACATTCAGTACTTTCGTAGAGGAACTTATGCAGCATTTACCACGAGATAGATACGTTCAAATGATTAATGAAAAACGACAGAAAAGTGCAGCGTTTGCGGAATTTTACAACGCTCTACGGAGTGTGCAATTTAGGCCATTGGTTGAGTCGGCTCTGGTAAGTGGAGGAATGCATCGCACCAACAAATTTAATATGTATTGAACAAAAAATTTTTTTTTTTCTTTCATAGAAATCAGCAAATTTAGCGACTATAATAAAGACTTTAAATTCACATGATGTTGATGTAAAAACATTGGAGCCAATAGGGTTCACAGTGCTCTCTTGGGGTCCGTCAGTTTAGACAAGTACTAAGCAAGCTGGTGTGAAATGAAAAAAATATTGCTTATATTCTTGTTAATATTGTTTAGTAAAATTAAAGACTGAATTAATATAATTGTGCTTTTTGTTTTGACTTCAGATATCGTTTAAGAAGCAACAGGTTGTGGATATTATAATGAGTGGATGTTTTACATTAATACTCTAGTATATAATAAAATAGTTTAGTTTTTAGATTCGTTGAAGTTTTCGTGATTTTATATAGCAATTAAAAAATAATTTAATGTTTTAATGACTAAAATTATTAATAATAGTTTTATTTCTGAAACGGGAAAATTGGTCAAAGGTTAAAAAAAATCATAATAGTACCCTGAAGATGACTATAGGATATAGTTCACTATAGGATATAGTGTAAATAAAAATAATCTTTAAAACTAATTTTTTAAAAAAGTCTGTTATATAACAATTGATCAATTAGCCCTTTTCAAATACAAATCATTTATCATAATTATTATAATTTTGATCTTTAAAGTCAATTAAACGCAAAAAACTTTTTTTTGATAGAAATAATTTTGTAATAGAAAGAAATCGTATTAGTGCATATTCAGCCAAAAATTTATTTAATCACTACTGTTCAAAAATCTTTCTATGAAATAATATAAAACTTTATTATGAATAAATATTATTCATAAATAATCATTGTGATATGTCAATAACTTGAGAAATCCTTTTATGCAATAGAAACCTAATATTTATTGTATATTAGAATTTTTATAAAATAATTGTCTTATATTCAACATACGTATAATACTTAAAAGTGTTTTACGAGGCACATTAGTCTAACTAGCGTAATTTATTTACGACATAAGATATGCGGCTTATGTCTTCTACTCATACTTAGGCGTTATGTACTCACACTTTTCCGACTTCCAGAATTTCATCTCCTTGCCGCATACACGCACAGACACAGCATCAGTTGTGAATTGCTCTTCCGGCTTAAATGTGAGAAATGCTTGCCATTTCCACCTGATGGTCGTGGTTTCAACATTTTACCTTTTGAACGCAAAACTTTAAGGACCCTTTATCATTATGAGCGCAATAACATCTTACGTTTCGTAGGGACTTTTAGTTAACTTCCGCTTACTAAGTTTCGTTAAGCGGAAGCTGTTGTTTATTTAAAAGTAAGGTCAAACCTTATTTTACAAACAAAAAATAAACAAACAAAATATTAAGAAATACACAAACGAGCGGTGAAATAAATGTTTTTTCTTAGACAAAAGATGAAAACTTTACAGACGCACATCTGTAAAAACTAATTTTCAAGCTCTTAAAGTGGTTTCCTTAAGAAAGTGATTCAGTTTTACTAGACCACAATATTTTCTTTACAGAATTCTGTGTTTATTAATAAATTATATTAATTTCAACTATTATTATTAACAATTAAATATTTAAGTATTTAATTAGAATAGAAATTGTTCTATTTCTAATTGTAAAAATACCTGTACCAAAAAATCGATATTAATGAAACGAAGATAGTAAGCGGAGTCAGTTTATAAGTAACATTACTTTCTTGAGGTATTGACGAGGTATATACCAGCATATATAACAACCCATTGTTAAACATAATTTATACGTCATACCAGATAAACCACCAAAAGAACATATAAACAGCAAAGCAATCAGCATGTAGATAAATACTCCTCTATTCAAGTAAAAACTAATCAACATAATAAGTCTATTAACTTTACTATGTCTATAATTCCAAACGATAGGACTGTCATCTTGAAAATAGTTAGAAAAGTAATAGATTTTAAATCTATTAATTGTTAAATGTTTCAATGCCTATAATTGAAACATGAGCAGCAATCAGTTTCCATTCCTCTCCAGAACCATAAGACACGATAAACATCAATATAGGATAGACTAAGTCTATAAGAATAGTCTAGATGTTTTAGTGGTTTCCTATCGCGAGTTGGTAGTACCAAGTCTCTTTATAATCTTAGTCATATTGTCTTTTCACCAAAGATGCGGTTTTACTTCACCACGTTGTTTGTTCAGCGAGAACCGAATCACACATCTTTTTAGCCTGAGCAGTTCTATCTATTTCTACAACATGAGCAAGTCAAAAGAATCCGCTGAACTTTTATGCGCTTAACTATATTAAAGTTGCAGCATAGTCAATACAGCTTATCGTTTCATCTAATACGATACTTCTTACAAACGCATAAGAGACCATAAATTTTCCGAAGAATTTTTCTTTTAAATGCTCCCAACGTCTGCACTGGTAATTATTTTTTAATCTTCTGCATCATACAGCAGGACCGGCATAATGCTTTGTCAAGAGATGGTGGTTGCATTTCTTAATTCCCTACAAAGCCCGGAAAAACATCTTTTGACTACAATGATTCTTGAATTTTGAGGCTGTTATTATTGCTAGTGTTTATCCTGGTTCCCAAATAAACAAAGTCATTTCTCACTTAGAACTTGTAATTTGGTAATTATCAACAATAGTGTAGGTTCCAAGGTGCTCAGGAAATTTGTTTGTTGATACAAAGTCCTTTGTATTGACCTCATATACCACAAGACCTACTTGTTTCGCTAGTTGTTTGTCATAGTAAAAAAAGAGCTTATAATCATTATACCTTTAATAATAAGACTGTAGGTAAAACATGGTATTTATTTTTTTTTGTAATTTGTAATGATGAAGTGGAGTGCTATCTGCACTGTCATCTCATTTTGTTTTTTGGGATGGCTTTCGACAGAACTACTTTCGCATTTCTTTGCGGAGAATTTCTTATTCATCCACGCCGTGGAATCTACATAAAGACCACCGCTTCTCTCCCAAATTGATAGCTTTTCAGATTGCTTTTCGCTTTAGTTTAATTTGCCTACAAGTCTTTCTCCTTTTTTCGAAGCAGGTTTCTGGTGAATTGTGTACTTTTGTTCGAATTTTCTTCTTGTTCTTTCATTTTTTTAATAATATTCTCGATAGTGAAGTGACCTTCAGAGTCATGTTATCTTCCGCAGTTGATATAGTAATATCATTTAGATATAACTACTGTATATATAGAAAATCTATATATATTAATTTTTAATATATACGAACTTAGTAGTGTGTAAAGTTGGCCTGTTCTTCTTTTTTTATTCTGTCTAGATATTTTTGAAAATATCCATGACCAGATAGAAATTATGTGACATAGTAGATAATCCCATTGCAGTTTCTTTCTGCCCACTATTTTACATTTGGGACACATGGCCTTTACTATCATACTAACTCACAATACTAATAAAAAAGCATATAATGACAATTAATTTAAAATTTATTAAAATTTTAAAAAATAAACATTTCGAATTCATTACTGACCACTGACACTATAAATTCCATTAATTTCATTATTATTTCGAACTGAAGTGAGGTATATAAATCCCCTGTGTTTACTAACATTGGTAGTGAACCTTTAATTAAATTGCAATCAAGTGCAGTATTTTTATTAAAATAAATCAAATTTTATTAAATGGCAACATTTCATTAGTAACCGCAACATTTCCGTAACGCAGAAAATTCTAAACGAAAATGTCAACACTGAAATTTATATAAAATTGCATTTGCTGCTTAGAATCCGTTTGCCACTTTACTGAAATTAATTACTGTTTAGTTATTTTGTGGCATTGAACATCCCTGTCCCCGCTCGTGTTGTTGATTTTAGTACTGCTTGCTAATTATAAGTGTTGCCTACCGTATTATTGTTGTTGAGTAGTTTTAGACAAGTTTAATGTATGTTAGCATGTTAGCTTAGCCCTCGCAAGGCGTACTGCACTCCGTTTCCGTATCATAAAGTGAAATTTTTCAAAGGAAAAGCAAATAGAAAAATACTAGTAAATACACTAAATAATCGTATAGCAAAGCACGCTACGTCGCACCATGTCGCATGCCACATTCACTCATTGCCTTTAAATTAGCTGCATAACGGCAGCTATAACAGTTCAACATGACGGTAATTTCTTATATTTCTAAATTTTGACAAATGAACCGTGACAAACTCACACTTACACTTACACAGATACACACAAACACTTGTGCACAAATTCACCTGTCAATAGCAGCAACCAAACCACACTGCATTGCATGCAACTCTGTTGTTTTACTTCTACGTTTCCGTTTCCATATTCATCTGTTCCAGTTGTTCTTCGAGTTCGAGTCTTGATGTTGGTATTACTGTTTATAAGCTAGCGTACTTTATGTTCTTTTTATAGTTTCTATGCTAGTTTTGTTAACATTTCTCTCACACAATTGTATTGCAGTTTTATTGTAGTTTTATTTTTTTTTTTTTTGGCTACAATTTCCACTTATATAGTACCATTTGTTTCAGTTTTTCTATAATATTCGAAAGTATCCTTATATCGCTAACTCTTTATTATTTATTTTATTTGCTTTGTTTTTTTTTTAATTTATTCTAAATTTTTGGCTGGTGAGTAATTCATTGCTTCATTCGAAAAAATAAATAATGTAGTGTGTATGAATTGAACACGAAAATCGCATGCAGTTAATCGTGTCTTCTGTGTCGTACGCCATGTTGCTTTACTCTGAAATCAATATGGCGGCTGTGCTAGCTTCACAAATGACAGGTTTTCATTGACGTTTCATCGGAAGGAAAGTTGAAGGAACTTTTTCTGCCACTGCTGTTGCTATTTTGCCGCACTTGCCATTGCTTATTTGGCGTTGTTGTATTTCTGCTATGTTATTAACATAATAATTGATAACTTGGCTCATTTAAGTTGCCTGGCGCAAATGATATGTTAATGCTATGCAGTTAGTGGCATAAGAACGTTATGGTGTAGCGTTCACTATTTGCACTTTGAAAAGTAATCACACAAAAAGTCACAAAGTTGAATAAACCAGAGTTTATAGCCTCGACTAAATAGACAAATCGACGTTGAGGTGCACAACAATAACTCAATGAAAAGTTTTATTACTTCGTAAAAGAATATTTTATATTCTACTTAAGTAAATAAACTGAGAATAAGTTGCATTCTGTTTGACGAGTACATGTTTCAGGATAATGCAGTGTAGCTATACTAGTTAATATATGTAATTAGCTAAATGGCATGGTTTGTGGCCTGATATCGTTATTGTTCTATTTCAGTTATAATAAAATATGAATAATGTTTTATAGTTACATTGAGCTTACTAACAATATACTAACTCGTAAATCCACGCATTATGGATTAAACATACTGAGGTACATAGAAGAAATTATTATGAAAATTACAACAATGATATACTCATTGATAAGTGAATGACAGCTTAAACTATATTCTATATGAACAAATGATTAGTTTTGAAATTACACATTTTAAACAAATTGCACTATTTATTAAATTGTATTTAGCTATGCAGAATGACTAGTCGAGTTAGTTGTATTTCTTCGCATACTTAAATATAGCTGCTCATACTAATAACATCCTTTTCGTATGTATTTATTGAATATTTATATACTGAAATAGTTATTTCAGTATTCTATATGAGATACTACAAATTGATGCATTTTATTTCATTTTTAAATATAGCTCCTCCTAATAATAACATCCTTTATGTATTTATATATTAAATATTTATATAATAAAATAGTTACTCATGATAATTACACTCTATTTGAGCTATACAACTGCCTGGTTAACGATTAATTTGCCTCTGCACTGGCAGCACTAATGGGAACGAAAACCAAATACTAAAATAAAGAAACCCGGTAAAAATACTTAATGTAAGGGATCTGAATGAGACTGTTTTAGATAGACTGATAAATGTTTTTGCTTATTGTGGCTTCTACAGTTCATCTAGCAGCTTTAAAATTGGGAGCATTTCCAGTATCAGAGTTTTTCCTGTATATGACCTCTCGACAGATCACAAAATCACTCAGGTTTTTCTAATTGACGTTAGGATGTCTCGTCTGAGCACACAGTCGACTCTTTCGTTATCTTCGCGTTTTACACATTCTGGAATCCATCAAAAACTATGTGCCCTCTCGGTAGTGCACAAAATGGTTTAGGTTCAATTAATTGAACTGATTAATTAATTAATTAATTAAAATGTGTATGCAGTTAAGAAATAAAATTACAAACAACACGGCTTTGAAGGTAAAAACTAAGATGCCTTTATTTGATAACATTACTGTAAATTTGTGACAAAATGATTTTGTTCTACTGGGTTCCGTCACTGGAATTTTTTTAGTGTCTAAATATAAGCTTTCATTCCTGTTTAAACTCCTACAAAATAAACTTTGTTATAATAATAATTACTTTGTTTAATATAATTACACATGGAGATTATTATTATTTTTAAAA
>NC_051847.1:17079107-17085454 GCF_002237135.1 Teleopsis dalmanni | reverse complement strand
CTTTTTATCTCCAATGTTACGAGGGAAGATTTTTGGTAATGTTATGTGAACGATGAAACGACGGTCGACTACTAAATTTTTTATGTTATTTTTTTTTCGCATTCTAAGATTTTTACTTTAGAATGTTAGATGATCGTCATTAAGCAAATTTTGTGCTACTGCATTCTCGACAATTACAACAATTTTATCGTATATTAACCAGTTTTTATCATCCGTTTGACTCATGTTACACTAAAAATAAAATGATCGTTCATCACGAAATTCTGGAATCTTTGAATTTTTAATATATTAGCTGATAGTATTGAAGTAAATTCGAGATCATGAAGTCAAGATCTTGCATACTCAACTTTTAGACAACAATTTTATTATATATGATCAATTTTTTATCGCCTGTTAGAGCAATGTAATATGGAAGCTGAAATGATCATCAATTATAAAACTTTTTATACTATTTTCATATGCTTTTTGAGTTTTTGAGTCCAGAATGTTTACTAATCGTCATAAATTGTCACTAATAAACAATCATTAATCTCTCACTCATTAATCGATCTCTCAATCATTAGCTTTATAGAAGTTCTTTCAAAGAACTTTCTAACACAAAAAACTCTTTCCCATGCAATAAATAACTTCTGTCATTAGAAACCACAAAATCTTAAAGTTACTTAAGTAACTTACTAAGTAAGCAGTGACATAGTATAAGTCTCAAAACTGATCTAAATATAAATTAAGATAGCAAATTGAAGACTTTAACATGAATTTAATCATTATTCTTTTCTTCATCTCACTAAAATATTCACCAGTAATCTAATAGGTTTGTATCGCTGTACATACGTATTCAACATTTTGTCACTTATTGTATTCCATAGACATGCGAACTGTAAAGTGCCGAATACTTTTTGCCCAACCAATTATATTATTTAATTATTTGAAAAATATGTATAAAGAATTAAATTTTTAACTTTATTAAGTTTAAGTTTTTTAATTAATACCAAGCTTAAGTCGTTTATTTAACACATAAAATTATAAAAAATATTTGTTTTAAATAAAAAATTACACATATTAATCTGGATATTTTAATTTTTGTAAATCATTATTTATACTACAAATATTTTGATCCATCTTCATTTATTCACTTTATTAATAATTAACTTTATTTATCTTATTTTATTAGCAATGTAACATTAAGGATAAAACTTCAAGTGGAAAGCACATTAACGATGTTTTTAGTAATAATGCCGTGGTCTGATTATCAGGTAAATTCATTCTCATTATCAGTCTTATTCTATATCTTTATGTTAATCACTTTTCACTCATTTATTATATAATAATTTATGAGTGGGCTAATTGGTCATTTAAATAAAAATAGAAAAAAAACTATAATTTATTATTCATATTTAAAACAAATTATTTTTAAGATGAAGATATTAAGATATTTTCCAATATTTCGACTATCTTCGTTAGTCATCTTCAGGAAAACTATTTATATTATTTTATATTATTCTTATTAACTGTGATATAATTAATAACTTTTATTCACTTTGTTTGATTTAATAAATTTTTTTAAAATTTTTTTAAAATTTTTTTAATTTCAGGCATTTATGAAGCATACTAAAGACTGACATTTTTAAGCTTTTGAAAGACAATATTTTCATATAATTTTAAATTTTATTTGCTAACATATTACTTATAAAAAAAAGGTTCGAAATTAACATTTTAACTTCATTTTTAAACATTGATTTTAAAAAAGAATAAAAATATAATAAATCTAAAATACGAAAGAAACTACGTTTCCAAGGATAATTCAAAAGGAAAACTCTCAACAGCAGCAGTTCCACAAAACTACTCTAACTATTTATACTAACAAGGGATGACATAAAGTTACTAAAACAGAGATCCTGCCAGCAAAAGAAAAATTGAAAAAAAAACATTTTAAGGAATAGAAATCCATACATACACACACACACACAAACGATATACATACGATTTCGTATGGCTTGAAATAGTCAACATTTTATTTAGGTTCATTGCACAATGAATTCGTAAGATTTAAATGTTCAGATATGTAAAAACCACCTTAAGAAATGTGACACCATAAAAAATCTCTAGGTAATATTTTATTTACTTATTAAACAATATTATATGTTTCTCATTGAAAAAAAAAAAATAATAAATAATAAATATATATGTAATAAAAAGAATTTATTAAAATTAATGTTACCAAAATATTCGTAAGAGACTAGAGAAAAAAAACATTGTAAAAACTTTACGAAATTTTGTTAAATGAATTTTTCAAGAATTTTGCATTAAGAAACGATAAAAAAATATAATTATTTATATATATATAAATAGTACATATAAGATTTTATGGACCCTTATAACTAATAAAATGAACCCATGAGCTCTCAGTGTGAGTAGTGAGTAAAAACTTAGCTCGACGTAAACGAAATTAAAGAACATAATTTCTGATAAATTATTTAAATTTAAATTTAATAAATTTAAATAAAATTTTAAAATTATTAAGTGTAAATATAAAGCTTAAGAAATTGCAGTGGCAATTCTCGAAATTTATCCATTGTAAAAATTATTTTTTGCTTATTTTTTAAAAGTTTTCTATATACAATTCAATTAGTGCGTAAGTCTCTACTTTGATATAGTAAAAGAAAGAAAAAACTAGTTAAAATATTTAAAATTATTTAAAATGTTACTACACCGAACTGTAAATAGTTGTAAAATAAATAAATAAACTTAAATTCAAATGAAAACATAAAAATATTATAAAAACGAATTTTTTATTTAATTAATAAATATTTTATTTGAAATTAGCAAAACAAACGCACACAGAATCTGTTGAGATTTTTTAAGCTAATTCTTTAGGTTTTAGTTTAAGCAAATACTTAAAGTAACGTTTTAGGCGCAATACTGGAATTAGTTTCAAAAAATTTCTACATGTTTTGCTGCTGCGTTTCGTTGAAAAGTTTATGATAAGCAATATTAAGATATTTATAACAAATATTAATAAATAATAATATTAAAGTTGTAAATGTAAATTTTACCTGCTAACAGCATTAAGAGTTTATACTTTCTTATTATAATTATAACAGATTTTAGTAATAAATCTATTATTATATATACATATATATATATATTAAATTTATATATGCATATAAATACATTTTTAGCTAAAGTGAAAACACAAATAGTATAAAAAAATCGCTAAGGAAAATTAGACGCTTCAATAAATAATGTTTAGCAGAACTTAATTCTTTTTATTAGCTATTGAAGTTAAGAGTTTTTATATTGATGTGTGAAATTATTGTGTACAAATTATAACAAAATAATAATAAAAAAAAATGCAGTTAAATTTATAAACATTTATTATACGGAAATATTTTCAAAATTTTAAATTTACCACAAGGAATCTATCTCTTCTGAACGTTGTATTGTGGTAAAATAAGCTGAATTCGATATGAGTCATTTTGATTTTTTTTGTTAGTAGTTTTCTAAATCGATCTGATAAAATAAAAATATCACTAAGATCACAAATACTACTGAGTCATTTTGATTTTTTTTGTACTTTTCTAAATCGATCTGATAAAATAAAAATATCACTGACTCACTCTTGTATATGAACTTAAGACTTTCAAAAACTTTAATAATTTTTAATATATTGTGTATATGAACACCACCTATATGTCATATTTATTATTTCTAATTATTGAAAGTATTGAAATTGATAAAATAAATGTATGAAATATCTATTATTTTACTGAAAAGTATTACGAATAGTATAAGGTATGTAATTCTACTTTGCATATGTTTACCATACTTACTTAACATATGTATAAAGTCCCTACTTAACAAACGAACCCAATGAAGCGATGTTGTATACCCCAATTTATCAATATTAGATACGAAGTTAATTATTCTTTATTAATTCAAATTAGGCTTTATAAAAATTTCTAACGATTTCTCTCTTATCACTAATCTGTTACTACATTTTGTTGAGAAAACTAGATTTATAAAAACACTCAGAATCCACATTTCATGGTTCCTATGTAAGTTTATGTGTACAGTGCAAAATTCACTAATATCATTATAATATGGTTCGAATTTTTTTTACTTATATTAAAAAGTTCCATATGATAATGGTTATCATGAGGAGTTCGAATAATAAATCCAATGCTGTAAGACTAACCGAGGATTCCAACAGCCACCACATCTTATGCTTCAATCATCAACATTATTATTATTCATCATTATTATAGAGAATAAATTACGGTTCATTATCATAGAATGAGATAACAAGATAAAAGTTTTCCGACATAGACAAAAGTCCTTTTAATTTTCAATGTTCTATATGGTCTGACTTTGCTAGGTCATACATTTGATATATTATTGATCGAATATGTCTTTGCACATGATCTTGATGACTTTAAAGATTTTTGAATTACGCCATATATTTTTCGTTTTTTAAACATGTATTCCATACATAGTGGAAGAAGGCTTAAATACCTTGTTTATTTGAGTCTCTAGTTTCAGTATTATCAATCATTTCAGTATATAAAACATTAGCAGCACTAGTGTGCTTATCGTTTACAACAACTAATTGATAGAGTACGAAAGAAAGAAAGAAGTTTAAACGATGGAAGTTAAAATAAAATTTTTTAATGTCCTAGAACGGTTAGTACAATAAAGAAGAGACAACAACAAAAATTTAGTTAATTTATTGAAATTTGGCTCGAAACAGCGTTTTATGCTCAGCCAAATTTTAATAAATTAACTAATGTTTGTTATTGTCTCTTCATTACTATTCGAACCCTTCTAAAATTTTTCAATTGAAACTACTAAAAATGCAATAAACGAAATTTAATTGCAAATTAAATTCTAAATAAATTCCAAACTTTAATTAATTTAATAAAATTCCTATTTGCTTAAATTATTAATATTAACTCATTCAATATTTATTTTTGCTTCAAATATTTTTTGTTTTCATAACAATTGAATAAATAATTAAATATAAATATTTGCCAGGAACTTAATTAGAAAAATACTTCAACTTGTTTTATTGAAATTCTGATAGGTTGAAAATCTTTAATATCTGTCACAAAATTCCAAGAGTCTTGACGAGTTCTTTAAGTATTCCCCAAAAAACCTTTGCTCAAACAATTTGTGTCCTTTTCAAGAGTAAAAAAAACAAAACCAAACGAAGTAATTTAATAAAAGGAATTCATAATAAATTTAATAATCTTAAAAAATATTGACATAAATTCTATGAAACTTAACTGAAAATAAAAATGTGTGTGTGATTGTAGATATCAAATAGCAAAAATAAAAATAAAAACAAAAAACAAAAACTTTTAACTTATAAAATATTCACAAGCAGATTAAATATAAAAAATCGAATAATATATGTAAATTATGAAAATTATGTGAAATGTTTTGTATGACAATCACATGATGAAGTAAAATTTAGTATTAAAAATTTAATTTAAATTTAGCAAAGAAATACGAAATATGAAACACAAAAATCATAAATTAAATTTTTGTTAATCAAAGCCACAAATTTTAACAGTAATATTCGTAAAAATTTTAATTTTTAAATAAATCCAAAAATCATAATATCATCAAAAATGTATTCAAATTCAGTTTTTAATTTTTAATAATATAATATAATATCATTTTTATATTTTAGTTATAAATTATTAATACGAGATGTTGTTATGTTATGCGCATTTTAATATCCTTTGTCATTTAGATATACAATATGAAAAATATTTAAAATATTTTAATGCTAAAGTAAAAGTAATTAAATGAGCTAAAATTTAAATAATAATAAGTTATTATATATATAAATATATATATATAATTAAAAATGTAAGTTGTAATGAAAAAATTAAGTAAATAAATGTGATAAGATTCTTTAATCATTGCATTTTATTTCAAGGAATCCTATGGTAAGGTGTTGCCATCATGAAAAATTTTTTGGACACTTTCAAAAACCATTCAGAGTATATGAAAGCTTAATTTAAAATTTGCAATATTAATTTAGTAATTAAAGAATTTAAATAAGTTTTAATAATAGGAAATATATTTAGAACATGAATACTAGCATAAGCTTTGACAAAAAAGATATGCGACACTACATTCCCGATCTCCTGACTATATAGACTGAAAGAATATATCATAATCAAAAAATGACTTATGTTAGAATATATACTTCCGCATAAATGGTAATGGATCGAGAAGGTGTGGACATGTTTATATTTTCCCAGTCTAGTGTGTCAATAACAGATGAATATAAATGTGAGATCCTCTTTTCTTTAGTAAAAGAATTTAATAACTTATAA
>NC_051847.1:17066156-17079007 GCF_002237135.1 Teleopsis dalmanni | reverse complement strand
GAAGTCGTCATAATCGTCATAGTCATTCCCGTACTTTTGATAACCATCAATATCCTTTTATGAAAAAATAAAAAAAAATAAAATAAATTATAATTTAAAAGTTAATCTAAATTAAGTTATTTATACTTACATCGCTTTCGGTGCGTAATGAAGCCTTAGCTTTACCTTTACCAGCAGGTTTCTTTGCTTTATTTTCTAATTTCACCTTTTCAGAGTGCAAGCTTTCAACATTCATTTTAACTTTTTTCATATCAGTAGCACTTACTGTAAATATGCAGAAAATTGCAATTAATTTATTTTAATTAATATATTATTATTATTAACAAACTTTACTTACAATTTACACATATGCTACGTACTAATTCTTCTACAAATTGAGGAAAATGTGGTGATTCTTTAAATTGAGCTAATTTCCAACTTAATGTGGCACCAAATTCTTTAA
Source organism: Teleopsis dalmanni (assembly GCF_002237135.1). Lineage (NCBI taxonomy): Eukaryota > Metazoa > Arthropoda > Insecta > Diptera > Diopsidae > Teleopsis > Teleopsis dalmanni. Next base: position 17,078,565 of record NC_051847.1, on the reverse strand, counting down.
ATTCTTCTTTACTTTGTGGATTAAATGCATCTAAACCACTAGCTATACTAGAAACACCAAATGTTTCCAAAGCACTTTTTAAATCCGATTCTTCTTGAATTTTTTGTAATCGTAATTTTTCAGCCATTTTTTCCTCAGATGTCATATTTGCTAAACGTTGCTCTTCAGCTTCTTCTGCTAAACGCTATATAAGTTAAAAAAAATGTATTAGATATATAAAAATCACATTTAATTATAAAATATTTACCTCTTCTTCAGCAAGTTTAGCCTTTAGAACTTTATTTGGTTTCGTTTTAATTGGAACGGCTGCAGGTGCGGATTTCTCTTCGTCTTTTTTCTCCTCTTCATCTTCCCAGCTATCCTATTTGAGTAATTAACAAAAAAAATTCAAAATTCCGTTCACTTGAGTAATTAAATTAAAACTTAAAAATTTAGAAAAATAAAAAAAATAATAATTATAAAACTTAAATTAAAAAACAATTTAAATAAATTTAGTACATGTATTTGAATTAAACAAAATTAAAAGTTCTAGCTAATAGCGCCAAAATAGCGAAGCATAATTTTGCAAAAACTTTTCAATGTTAAAAAGGGTAAAGTAAAAAACACAATATTTTGCATGTTATTTATTGCATTTTAAAAGTATGAGTAGTCAAAGGTCGCGATAAGATTCGTGCGAAAATATTTACAATAATTACGTATTGTATTAATGTATAATTCGACGTTTAGTTAACGATGGAAATAAAAAAATATGAGTGAACTGAATTGCAATATTTTTTTATTTTTGATCCAATCAAAAATAAATATTTTCTAAAAACTTAAAGGTAATGAATAACCAAATATAATATATAGTCCGTTTGAATTTTCTATTTAAAGTAAGGATTATTTTAATCAATTGTTCCGTTCCTTAAAGGCTAAAGTGGAGAGATAAGAAACAGAAAAGGCATACCAGATTATCTTAATGATAGTCATAGTAATATTTGATTTTATGATAATAATGGTTCCATGAACAATAATCGCTCGCCCTTTACAAAACGAACAAGAAATGTAGGTTTCAATCTAAGTGATAGTAAGGATTTTTTGTTTTTGGTATAAATCATTTCATACTCTTTTTTATAAGTGTAGTACTTCTGTTTGATAAAGTATTATTTTTTTAAAACTCGATCAAGTTCCATTTACCATTCCCCAAAGGGATTTTACAAGCAAATCCCCAACGGCGACAACAACAACATCTATAAATAATTTAATTAGATAACTTTTAAGAACCAAAATTGTATATTTGACCCTTTTAAAATCTTTTAATTCAATAATTATTAAATTAGGCATTTACTTAATTTGTTAAAAACAAAAAATTAATATTTTGATATTTAAAATACAGATTTTCTGACGGTCACGAAGTAGACGTCTTTTTTGACTTGAGTGCAATATTCGTATTAAGACGAAAATTCATTAAAATACACATTGGGCTTTCATTTGTAATATAAATATTAAAAGAAAGATATAAATTATGATTAAAAAGTAATATAATATCATGATGGTATATACTAACATACCATCATCACCCAGTAAACTTATATGAAATATATTTTCTGAGTCAACATAGATGTTAAGACAACCTCAACAAAATAAAAAAATTGTTTCAATATAAAAATTTAAATATATTTAAGCTAATATTATATATATAAATAAGCATAAATAATTTAATACGAATTTACTATTAAGTGACATTGAAATGCTAGTTACTATTTTTTGCAACTCATCAAACTCAAATACATCGAGCTATTTGCTGAGATCTATTTTTTAAGAATAAAAACATATATTTAAACAAGTTTATTTTATACAAATATTGTATATTAAAACAATATTTGCAATTTTTGTTTAAAATATATTTTCAGACAATTTCAGCAAACACAAGAAAATAAAAACCTGCAGAGCAAGTTTTAAAACACTTTCTTTTCTACCTGAAGAAAGTGAAGGCAGTCGTGAATATGCAAAAGTTAACACGTGGACACAATGAATTAATTTTCAACTGCGTTTAATGCAACGCACATAATTCAGGTAAAAATTTTAATAAAATATAAATTATAGTATGTATTACCTTAACGTCCTCATCATCGTCCTCGCCTTCCCATTTATTTACATCATTTGTTACTTTTGGACGTATGACAACTTCTTTATCTGCAGCTGATTCTGTATATATAAAATATATTAGTTCGTAAATATAAAATTATATTTGTAATAATTTTCTAAATTTAGATATAAATTGTACGCAATGACTTAATATTGCCCTGTCATAAGTCTGCTTCGCTCGACCAATGTACACAATTTTAATATTTTATTTATTGTAGACCTACCCCAATCGTCATCCATTATTGTAATTTTATGAGTTTAAATTTATAATTGAATTAATATACAAAACACCAATAAATATTAATGGAAACTTAATAAATTTATATAAATTCGCCTTATTTGACTAAAATGTGATGAATACAATACAACAACGTGTGTATTTTATGACTGTTTTGACATTTACAAAATTATTGTGTTCAGTGTTGCTTCTCTTGCAATTGTAATTAACAATAATTATCGGAGGGAATTTTGCAAATGTTATCGACTCATTTGACATTTTTAATACAATATAGATATATAGATAATTATAAGTTATATATTTATGTATAATATAAAAAATTATAAAGTTTTTTTAAAATAAATGCACTTAGATGAATATTACTACCAATTTTCTCATATATCTCGGACCGCGCATTGGAAAAGTATATTATAGCATATTCGATTGGTAAATTTGGATTCAAATTTTTTTGTTACCCAACCGAACATTTTTAGAGTAATTTAACATTTTTGTAGATGTGCTTAAAGGCATTTATATTTTTAATAAATATACATGTTGAATCAAATCACACTTTATTTTTGACATATGTATGTTTTTTATTGGGTGTTGTACAATATGATATATAAAAATTGTAAACACTAAAAATTAATTGATTTAAATAAAAGAAAACAAAACGAATATTAGAAGCGTGAAGAATATTTATGTGATTTTTGAATTTGGCTGCACTGAAACTTAAGATATAAAAATTTTTGTGAGCAATGCTTAACTCTAAGAGCATCGTTGTGGCTTCACATGTTTTATTTCGTAAGTTGCAATTATTTTTGTGCTACTCTGAAAGAAAAAATTACGGCTAACATTTCATAAATATGTGTAAGTATATGTGTACAATGACCATAGATAAATAATTACAGAACTTAAATTTATATATACTCATCAATATTATATATATATTTTGCTCAATACCTTCCATTATATCATTTATAAACAAACGTTTTTAAAGCGGCAAGCTGAATATTATTGATTAAAAGAAATTTTATTAAATATTATTATTAAAAACTATATTGAGTTATGCAGGTTATATCTGTAGAATTGCAATCACGTGTAATCATAATAAACTAAACTACTTCAGTGTGAACAAGATAGAAGAATATTATTTATATTAACACATAATAAAAATTAATATAATATCTAGTAATATATATAAAATAATTTTTATGAATTTGTTTTGTTCGCTTATGTCAAAAGTATATGCAGTATTTAATATTATGATACATTTGTATTTATCAAATAGAAAACATTAATGCCCTGTATTGAAATGACAGCTCAGCTGTTAGCTGTCATATTTGCCTTTGTTGTTGTTGGTAGCATTCAGTATGTTGTTGTTGACAACTCAAGTGAATTGAGTTGGTTAAGAAATTAATAAGAAGTTGGGAGTAAAAGTCTGCGACGAAGACGCACGATAAGTTTAAAAATCTGGAATCTGGTTTAATTTATTTCTTTAAAAATAAATTGTAAAACCAATATGTCGAAAGTTATATCTCAAGAAACATTTGATGATGTTGTTAAGGAAAATATTGTGGACTTTTCCATGGATCCAGTGGAAGCTAAAGAAGAGACTATTAAACAATTTGAGGCACAAGTGAGTAAAAAATTGTATTAAATTATAAATAATTGCAGTTCCTGCACCCTGAAAATGACTATCGAATATAGTTGAAATATTGGTGTAAATAAAATAGAATTTTTTAAAACTAATTAAAAAGTGTTTCAAGAACAAAAACAAAAACAAAAAAAAAATAGTGGCATATAAACTAATTTCTATGAATGAATCATAAGCTTTGTGTAGGTGTTCGTTTTCTATAAATCAAGTTTTCTTTATTACTTTAAACTAAATTATTTTATAGAGATTTCGAATTTACTTTATTATAAATTATTGTACCAATTGTACGTATTTACTTTTAAATATTGTTATTGCACCTATTAATAAATTTGAATTGCTTTATAATAATTATTATTTATTACAGGGAATTAATTTGGCAAACATTATAAAGGACTTAGCTCTGAATCCGGATAGTGGAGTACCATTACTAAATGAAACAATAGACAAAATAAAGGCGCATATTGGTGCAAATTCATCAGAAACAGAAACGCTTTTAGAGTGTTTAGTTATTTTAGAAGAAGAGTGCCAAAAAGTACAATAATATTTTAATATTATTATTAATTTAAATTAATATTTTAAATATTTGTAGTCTATACCACATCGTGTCTTAGCTGGGAAAAATGGTGCTCACGATGTTCTAATTACGCTACTCGAGGGACAAGTTTTGTCAGAAAATAATTCAAATCCAAACATTGAGGTTTTAGAAAAATGTCTAAAAGCTATGAACAGCCTTATTAACAAGCAACCCGACCTCTTTGATGCAGAGTCTTTAGCACTTATAATACCTTTACTTAAAGTGGAAAATGTAGAGATTTGCTGTCTTACATTGCAATGGTTGCAGAAAGCATGTATTATGCATGAAATGAATCGGCAAAACATTATGAATGCAGGTCTTTTAAAACACTTGAAATCCCACGTATCCAAAAATAATGTGCAAGTATTATCCAATGTTATTGCCGTCTTTCGTTACTTGGTGCTGGATGATGATATACGTATTGAGTACGGTTGTGCACATGAACATGCAAAAAATATAGCTAACGAAGTACTTGTCGATTTAACGAAGTTGCTGAAAGGTCAGTTATTATAACTTAATTTGTATAATTTCATTGATTTATAAAAACAATGGATTTAACTATTATTTCTAGATATACAAGACACAAATGTGGTAGCTGATCTACTTTTGACAATCGGTACATTATCTGTGCGACATGAGTTTTGTGCTGCTGTTGAAGAAGTTGGAGGCCTTAAAATAATATTTGAAATTATGGTATAATATAAAAATTTTATTCTTGTATATTGGTTATATTTTTGTGATATTTTCTAAAGACTGCTAATCCGAAATCAGTACGTATAAACCGTGAGGCTTTAAAACTAATACGTGCTCTCGCTGGACATGATAGCGTTAAATTACAAATAGTGCAACAAGGAGCTGCGCCTATAATAAAAGAACTGTTGGTTATTCACAATGTAAGTTGATATATTTACAAATAATCCGAACTGAAATTGATATCTGATATCGCTTTTGATAATCTTTGTATAAATTATTTATGTTATTAATATTAATCACTTAAATATGCATCCACACTAAAGGTGTGGTGTGGTGTGGATGCATCTTAAAGTAATAAAGTATTAATACTTAATTTAAATATTTACTACAGTATAAATACATTAAAGTATTAGCTTTATTCAAACAGTTGTTGAAATCTTATGTATTGAGCAATTTAATACAAGATGGAAAGACACAACGATATGCAGACATCTGTATGCAAGTTGTCTATATTTAAATAAAAAAGTAGAGTTATATCACTTACATGTTTCATACAAATATTAGTATTTACAATATCGGGATAGAGATATCGAGTTTGCGAAAGAAATACTATGAGTTAGACAGATTGAGTCTGTCTTTTGATAATCTTGCTGCAACCTTAGTTTAGGTTAGGTTATACCTTCGACCCCTAGTGGATTGTTGTCGTATATATATCGTATATATTGTGATATCGTATATATAGGAAAAACTCAGGGTTTAAAACCACCTAGAACCTTTGGCGAAACCTAAAACGCTATTTGGTATTAGGTACTGTAATTGGTCAAGATCCTCAGGAAGGGGGCTTCTAAAGTATTGAGTTGCCGCCGTGCATGAGCTGGGCAAAAACATAGTAGATGAGAGGCACTCTCATCGTTTTCCCTACAGCTGCGACAGATTTGATTGACGGGGAGAGCTAATCTTCTAGCATGGTTCCCTAGTTTACAGTGACCTGTAAGTAAACCAATTAAAAGACTGATGTCTTTACGGGGTATCTCAATCAGAATTTTGTGTTTAAGGCTGCAGCCTTAAAGTAGAGAAAGAAAGTTATTAAAACTCTACTATTCGTACTTATATGATTCGGTTAGGTTGGGAAAGGGATCTCAAGAAGTTGGGATCTATTAACTATATTTTTGTCATAATATTAAAAACTATTTAATATTACATAAATAATTACTTTTTTCGCGCGCGAATGAACTACTATAAGTTACTCAGGCTACCATAACCTTTAACACAGTTATCTATATTATTATTTTATATAATACTTTTTTTGTTGAATGTGACGCGTCTTATGATGAAAAAAAAAACTAAAAGGGTTCGAAGAGTAATGAAGAAGCAATAACAACGATTTGATTAATTTTTAATCAATTTAATTTAATTTAAAATTTATCTCATCATACAACATACAACCATACTTAGCAATAGTCGGAACAGCGTTGTATCATCATTAAATTAATCAAATCTTTGTTGTTGCTTCTTTATTCCTGTTCAAACTTCGAACCCTTCTAATTATTATTTTATTCTTAATCCAATTCAATTTTTTTTTAATTCTTAATAGATAACATTTTTCTTTTAATTCTTTTAGTCGAATGAGAACGTTGTCTCCGTTGCTTTGCTCTGCATTTCAACTTTAACGCTACGTGCCAAGGACAATAGTGTGACATTTTTTGAAATTGGCGTGACGGAACCTATAGTTGAAGTCATACGTTTGCATCCGAAAAATAAAATGATACAAGTAAGTATATAGATAGCAAATGAAAGTGAGTATATACGCATTGCAGATATTGCATGATGTCATTCAAAGCGTAATGCTGCTTGGGCAATACGTAATATGGTGTCACGATCTCGTGACCAATGCGAAACTTGGCTGTCACATGGGATCGAAGACTTGCTGAATGCTGCCATGATCGAACATCCAGCTGTGGAGCATGATATTAAGGCTGCCTTACGCGACTTAGGCTGTAAAGTTGTTTTAAAAGAGGAATGGACTGGCACTGCCGAAAAGAAAATCGTAAATTCCTAATGCAATTGGCAATAAAATGCAAAACTATTCAAGTGGTCTTAACAATATATAGCAAAGTGATCGTGCTTAAAAGTATTAATCAAAATTCACTTTTAATACTAATTTTTTTTAAATGTTTTGTTTTTTTGTATTGAACATATAGTTTCACATCAAACATTTAAGCTTAAGTAAAGTAAGACGAATTAAGTATATTTTTTTTCTCTTTTTATACTAATTTATTAAAATATATATCATTTTACACTTTCAAATATGGATTTCTTATTGAAAGGGTCAACGAGTTCAGAGCTCTGCTTTTATTTATAAATACATATTTAATTTTTATGGAGAGAGTAACATCAGAGCGACTCTGCTCGCTTATGACCCGCAAGGAGTAGATTATTAATAGACATTTTAGAGATTAGAGATAACAATATTATGTTAAGCTATAACCAATGTAGTATACAGTAAGGATGAGGGCTTGAGTAGATTTTAATTGAAACTAACCTGAGTGAAGGGGAAGAAACGTTGTCTAATGAGATGAAGCAATAAATCAAGAGGTCTTAAATTAGTCTGTCAGTTGGGACATAACAACTAATATGTGACGTCAACAATAGTAGATTTGCATTTTCAAAATGTATTTAAACGCTACAATAACGCGTCTAATACATGGCTATATACTGACCTCAATTCGGTTAGGATCAGGTACGTACACAGGAAGTAAGCTTGAGAAGTGAATTCTCACCCAAAATGAATCAAAGAACTATATTTATACATTTGTATATCCATTATAAATGCATCATGACTGTTTAAGATAAAATTTTTTTGTAAATTACTGTAACTTTCCGATAGTCCTAACCGAAGTAAATTTCTGGCTGCGGGTCTAGATGGGATCGTTTTTGTTGCTCGAACAGATATATTTAATCCATAAAAATTACAAGTGGAGGACTATTCGTAACTTTATTGCCTTTATAGGATTATAAGATGAGAGTGGTACGTAGAAACTTTAAACCATAATCGTTATTATAGCTTTGTCAGATTTTTGATAAATGTCTTAACGGTGGTTTATAGAATTTTTTTATATTTCAGTGTCATTTTCCACCTCTTTTTAGTATATTGCACTCGGACTTTTGTATTGGGATGTTTTATTAGTTTATTTGGAAAATGTTTAATAATAACTGGTGATTCCTTTTATTAAGGTGATATGCATTTTGAGCTCTGTATAAAAATAGTGAAGAGCTAAGTTTAAACATACTTGGATATTATACCATTACATAGCGCAGAGTTTTATGGTTCGTATGACCCATGTATGAGTTTCCTTACATACTTGTGTAGCGGATGATCTCATAGTTGTAGCTGTTGGAGCCAGCAAGTCAACATCGATTTGAAAGCAAGTATATAAATAGATCTCATGGTCGCAGTATTTTATGTACCTTACATTCAAACTTCACAAAACAAGTTTACCTCTCCTACCAAAGAGTTACCAAATATGCATAATAAAGAAGAACTCTATTAAACAATAACAAGGGCAGATTAACGCATGACTTAACAAAAAAAAAAAAAAATTTATGTAGATAGTTCATCAGATTCAGTAACCAGCAACCGGTAATACAGTTTTTCTTTTGATATATTTCTAGGTGAAGAGAAAATTAATACATTTAAATCAAAATTTTGCAAGTTCATTTAATTATATATTTATTGTGTTTAAAAAAGTAAATATCTTTTTTTTTGCAAACTAATTTATTTGAATGTAAAAGTACTTGCTTAGAGGCACAATCGTTTCAATAAATAAAGAATGTGGTGCATTAATGTAGTCGCATTATCATATTAGTTAAGGAAATTTTTCATTTTACTATTACTGTACAAGTTATACAAATATACAAGAGACTTGTTTACAGTTCGATAAAATTTCAAACAAAAAAAAAAGAAAAAAACCAAATTGAGTAAAAATTATAGTAAGACTTCATGATATGAGAGGTTTCGGCAAAGTGAAACTTAAGGAATTAAATTCTTTGCAAAATTATTTTTAGAAAGCACTATAAAACACATAGATATAAAATACAATTAAGAAAATAAATAAAAATTAAGGAAATAAATACAATTGCAAACTTAATATAACTTTACAATGTAATTAATAAATAAATAAAAATCATTTAGATAACTTAATATTGCGTAATGCTCCAGTCTTGAGACGCATGTTTACATGTTGATTTGGCAGTTTTTCGACTTTTGAGGGATTAGAATTGCCTTCAAATGTTTCTAAATCGGCATTATCGCTGATTACAATTGGTTTTCCGATTGTAATTTGGCCTATGCGTGGTTTTTTAAATATGGTTGAATACTAAAATTGAAACAAAATAACATTAAGATATATATAAAATATAAAATGAAGTTGTTTTTCACTAACTCTATCACTGAGATCACTTGTCGTTGCAAACGGAAGTCCTCGTTTCTTTGGAGATATTTTTAAAGTTGTTAATTTGTTAGTACTAGACACTTCATTTAAACGTTGTCCAAAATGAGACAAGCCCACAATACTTTTCTTTATATTTAAATAAGGTGAATTTGATTCTTCAATATTTTTAACACTCTCCTTCTGCAAAAAGTTTTATTATTATTTATTCTTAATTCATTTAAGTGTTTAGTTACAATGCTAGGCGATATGGTTGTGCGTCTTTCCTCTCTTAGCAACGAAGACTTAAAAGCTTTATTTAGCTCATCAAGATCCGCCATTGTCTTATGATTGGAGGTTTCATTAGACACTTCCAATAACTTTATCTGCAAAAGAAATTTGGTTTTAAGCTGCCCATTAAGATAATATATTTTCAACGCTCTTTTTTATACCTTTTCAACCAGTTGGTAATTTTCGCTTTCAAGTTGTGAAATTCGTTCTTCATGTTCTCTAAATAAATAATAAAATATGTAGTTTTTAAAAAAATATTTAAAAATTTTAAAAAGTTTAAAAAAGACTTTACTTTTTCAATTTCATTTCACTGCGAGCTTCTGTTTGCACCAGTTTAAGCATATTCCGCATATCAGTCTTTTTTTGGTCACACGTTCTTAATTCCCTAGAATGCAAGTTTTAATATAGAGTTTTAAGTTAAATTATAATTTTCCGAACCTTTTTAAAACTGTTATCCAAAGTGCCAGCTTTTTAGGGTCATTTTCTTGTTTAACAATCTTATCTGCTTCTGAGCCACAAGCCGTTATCAAGGCTGCTACTCCATCCATGGTCTCAATTTGTTTCTTTAATGAATTTACTTCATTTCGTAATCCATCAACAACTTTTTGATCTGTTTTTACTAGTTTCATCTAGAATTCAAAATTCTAATTAACTAAGTTCAAGCATAAAATATATTTAAAACACCAACCTGTTCTACGTAAGATTGTATGAGGAAATCATTTGACTTAATTTGTTGCTCCAAATTTTTAATAGTTTTGCTAAAATGTTTAGATTTAGTTTGAATTATAATAGATTATATATATTTTGTTCTCTTACAGGCATTTTTTTCGGGTGTCCTTGAGCACCTTAACTTCCTCCTCAGCAACCTTCAGTTCTCTGTTTTTCACTTGGGCTTGTAATTTTAAATTATCTATCTGTTCCTGCAGTGAGCCGATGTCCACTCTGCTCTCATTTAAATTCGCCAAATTAAAGTAAATGCGAAATATATTCCTTGTTGTACATTTATTGCGGCATTGTGGACAAGTTTTGGACCTTTTTAACAAATTAATTTAGATTAAGTCTTTATTTGTCAAATAAATTTAAATAATTTACCGTTCCATCCATTGAATTAAGCAGGTATAATGAAACATGTGCCCACAATTGGTTACATGCACATCGTCCGATGGCGCAAATAACTCCGCACATATAACACAATTTAAATTTAACATTTTATTATTATAAAAACGTTCAATTATTTATGTATAACAAAAAAAATTAACATTTACAAATAGCACAATAACAAAACTGTTTTAGCGATGCGATAAGCGCCAAACATATCTGACAGCTGTTAAATATTGCATTCACCGCTGTCAATAGAAAAAAGAAATTTGACAGTTCTTACACATTGCATTCACCGCTGTCAATAAAATGGTTTGTGTATAGGATATTTTGATGGTGTATTTTTATTATATCATTACAACGTTATAAATCCGTTTTTATTAAAAATTATTTATTAACTGTATGCAAATATATAGAAAAAATATAAAAAATAATAGCAAAAAGTTGGAATATTTGAACGTTGACTTTGACTTTGAAATTGACATGCAACTAAGGGTTATATTATGCAGGCAGTCATAACATGGAACAATGGCCAAGACAATTTTATATTCTCTCTGATTATGACCATCAAGGCATGTTATGCAGATTGTCAAATCTCAATTATCAATTATCAAAAATTGTTATTACTAATTTCTTGATTTTTGGGTGTGTCTGAATATAAATATATACACATATATTTAAATAAAAATGTAAATGTAGGTTAAACTGTGTTGGTGACCCTACGATTTAATTCCTCAATGGGTTCGTAGCCATGCTACTAGCATAACAGAAAACGAAGGACGAACTTACGGGAACCGGTTAATTGCGGTATCTTCTGAATCGAAACCATTACTTGGGTGGTCTAAGTTGTCAGACGACCTACTGACGATTGGTTGGATTTAATATTTATATAAAAATAAATGAGAAATCACAATGGCTGCAGGCACATCAAATTGGGCTTACCTAAAATCTGTGAAAAAACTGCAGATTATCTTGTACTTGTATGTGGCAGGGACTCTCTCTCTCTCTCTCTTTTATCATCATCTCCCACTGGAGCATGGAGCTAACGCAACGACTGTGGACTACTAATTAGTACGAATACTGGTAACATTACTAGTGGAAAACACCTCTTTTGCCTTGGTCTTGTTTACAACAGTTTATGTCCACTTTATCCGGACGACGATGACACCATTGAATATTTTTTTCTATTTCTTCCCAGACACAGATTAAAAGTACTCGCATCTTATGTTGTAAGTAGCTTAAATAAATAAATAGAAATAATTCATTTCTTTACTTCTTCCAAATATTCTTCGCCTTCTTAAAAAAAACCTACAATTTTTGTAATT
>NC_051847.1:16959522-17066056 GCF_002237135.1 Teleopsis dalmanni | reverse complement strand
ATATATTTATCAATCCATCCACTAAAAACAAACATAACTCAAAACATCAATTAACAAAATGCATCCAAATAATGACAGAATAAAACTTAAATAGAAAATAATAAATAAAAAAAATACTGGATAGCTATATACGTATCAAAAACACGGATTAAAAATGACTGTATTAACCCTATGTATAATAATTTTTGTATTTCTTAAAGTCTTAAATATCTGTCAACTACTGTCGAGTTGCGTTATAAGTTAATTACTTAATGAAAATCACATTCATCTATTCTAGTTTTAGGTATGGAATTTTTAACTTAAAATCGGTATTTGTTTATAATAATTAAATTCAATTATATTAAAATTTTACAAAATCGTCTATAATTAATTCACACAAAATTCTAGTCATTCTTTATTAAATTTTTTCAAAAAAAAAACTCTAACAAGAGAACCCAAATAGTAAATTCTTAACTTATTTAAGCCCATGAAAAAAAGGTCAACAATATGATTTTGGCCTCTCAATTACTTCAATTTATAAATGGTTTCAGGCAGAGTAGAGCTCAGTTAAAAAAGTTATTGTAACCACAAATTTAACGAAATAATATGAAGGCACTTGCTTGAAACATCAAAAGGGACAGAAATAAAAGTCCATTTATTGCATTAGAAATATTGAAGAAATTGGAAAAATTGGCCAAAGTATTTTCCAATTATTTTTAAGCTCTTCCTACCGAAATTGTTTGCCCGGCCTGCCATAGCCAAAGGCCAAGTAATAATAGAAAAACTTATGGATGCATGAGAAGAAATAAATAAGGAAGAGAAAGTGATACAAAAGAGTGAAACTCCCAAAATTTCATTTACGTACAAATTACGGATTATTTAGCTATAAAAAGGTCAAGACTGTGCAATTTACATTTCTAAGTAGCAGAGTAATCATTTGTTTTACTCCTCACTGCAATGTATTTATCTTTGAGCACCGCTGCCAGGGACTTTACGGTTTGAGAGTGCGAAAATGTAGCATTTTAAATAGGTTTGCATATTGAAGAAGTATTTATCAATTTGTTGCCATTTTTTACAATTTTACGATATTTCAACTGACCCTTTTTTTCGTTATTTTATTTCGAAAAAATTTTTAATTCTTCTTTTCTCTCTGCTACTATATTTTAAGGTTGATGTAACAGATCAGAAGAAACGTCGACGCCTTCGATTGCGTATCGGGAAACAAGCGGGTGAACAAGGTGCAACTGGCCCAGCTTTAGGTTTGGTCGAGGGTAATTCTACTAATACCGTTAATACAGTGGAGGACACCGAGTTCAGCAGTAGCAACGTCGATAGCAAGAGTCGTGCTGGCAATGAAGCTACAACCACTTTTACGAATTCCGATGAAGTAAGTTGCCATGTGTATTTTTAGGTGATATGATTTTCTGCACTATTTATATTCAATTTTCCGTAATTGGGATAATACTAAAGCAATTTATTATGTTTGATTTTGGCTTACTTTTGCTGCTCCTCAGCATTTTTTTATCCGATAACATATATAGATTTTCATGCAATATTTATGACAAGAAATTTACTAATCTGAACTGAATTTTTTATGAATTTCATTTTTTTTTTGTTCAAACAGTTTAAATCTGAAGATAAATCAATGAGCAACAATTGCTATAGTTTATAAATTTAAAATTTCATAAAAAAAAAGTTTTAATTCTACAAAATTATTTTATTTTTCTCGTACTTTTTCAGTTGAATAAAAAATAATTATTTTTTAATGACGTTTATAATTGGAATTGTGTGTTCTAGGTTTATTATTCATTTTTTTTTTTGAATATTAAACAACAATTTCTTAATTAATGAAAAGTAAAAAAGACTAAAAATAAAAATCCTCAACATCTGCATTTAAAATAATTAAAATATGAAAATTAACAACAGTTAAAATGCCATCATCAAGCACCATGCGGTATTGGAAAGAATATAATAATTAAAATAGTTAAGTCTCGCATTGAAAATTTTACACTGGTTATGAATTGCCATAATGAATTGATTTTAATCTAATGACAAGATAAGATAAAAAAGCCAGACTGCTGGCTAACAGTAATATTATTGAGAAAAGTTAACAGAGAGCTTCAAAAAAAAGAAAATGATTTGAAAAAAAAACCAACTTTGCAGCACAAAAACAACGAAAAACTAAAATAAATTCTTTTGAAATTTCTATAAGATATTTTCGTAGAAACATTTCAATTGATAAAAGGTGCTAGCTAACATCACTAAAAAAGTGAAAAAATTAAATTAAAACAATTTAAAATTAAAACAAAAATTTAAATTCAAAAAAAGGATGATTTCGCTAAAAAAATATTATTGAGTGCTTACTTGCAGCACTAAAAAATATAAAAATTCTGAGTAAAGAGATCATAATATAAGTATATGAAAAAGGAGAAGAGAAAATAATTAGTGAGTAGTCTCACACTCTGGCTGCGAATGCTTTCCACCTAAAAAAAACCAAAAAAAGAATAAAGTATAGTATTAAAAGTATAATAGAATATTGTTTCACAAAAAAAATGGATATGAAAGAGATGTATGTTATGTATAAGCATTTTGAGTATTAAAATAGCCATCTGACATCACAGAAACATGTGATATAAAAAAAAGAATAATTCATTTAAAAGTGCTGAAATGCTTGCTGATTGTAAAAATATCTTCGAAATATAAATTGCATTAATATAAAATATTAAAAAATGCTAGCAGAAAGAACAGTGAACTACAACAACAAAAATTCCTTTTATATTATTTTAATTAATTGACCTTACAGCTGTGTCGAAAAACCCATCATCAGTGGTCTTGGAAATAATACTTGTATTTCATTATTCGTAAATAATTTTTTGTGACTGCTGGTACCAGAAATCGAACTCGTGCTCTGCCAAATGTGAAGCTCAGAGCCAGCGCTCCTTATCCAGCTGACCCAAAGTCGTTCTTGACTTTTACGTTTGCACATTTTATATAATTTAATTAAAAAATTTTAAAATGCGAGTTTACTGCTCAAATTTAAAAATAAAAAAAAGATCTAATGTCTACAAACTGTTTTAAAAAATTTTGCCTAATAGCACCAAAATCACGAAAAATCAGAAATCAATACTTTTGTGAATAGAAATCAATGTGCTGGTAAACAGCACAAAAAATGCCAAAAAAGGAAAAATATCATGAAGTTTCTATTGGGAATGACTAGATATTCAAGTTTATAAAGTGTCAAAGAACGAGAAGAAAATTAAAGAATAATTTCACAAAAAATAACAGATCCATAATATGTATTTTTATTTAAAATCATATTATATTATTATTTGTGGAAAATTATGACACTTTAATTATAACACATGAAATATTAAATAATGCGTGGTATCCGTACAAATTGTTTACAATATCAGATACTCTTTTTATATCTGTATAATTGATTTAAGAGAGAAATTATTCTTTCGTTAATGTAATATTTTCCAGAATAAAAACTATGAATTAATTATGAAGTTCAATCAACATATCATGAAATACAAAAAGTATGCACATGTCATGAAAATATTATAAATAATGAATCTGATCTACTAATTATACATATAGTATCCAATATCCTTAATTTGCACATTCTCGTGAACCCCAACAAGTCAACGTAATGCAATACGTAATTCATGGACTCATGGAAAACTTTTACAAAACTGAAAATTTAATTCAATTACTGTTTCCATTTGCCCATATTGGATGGAGTGCGAGTACAACAAATTCGATGCCCGAGCAGTTACATTACCTACAATCTTAATTGACCAGAAATGCATACGTAAACTTTGGAGCAACAAACACACACACACGATGATGTCCTCACGTAAGGACATCATTACAAATCCATACATAATATATCATTTACATGCGATACGTACGCGTACGCGTACGCGTATTCGTTTACATTTGCGGCGTGTGAAAACTTTTATTCAGTTGAGTTTACATTAAAGAAATGAAAGGAGCAAAAGGAGCAAAAGGAGCAAAAGGAGGATAAGGATATATGTATAGGGTGGGCTCTTACCAAATTCAACCGTAAATGCAAAGGACTTCGTATTCAACGTTAAATGAGAAATTCAATTTGACATTTAACGCGTGTAGTGTCAAACGCGTGTTAAACGTATTTTCTCACTTTTTCGCGCGAATTTAACTAAGTTATTTGGAAATTTAAAGGCGATAAATTGTGCGGCTGAATTTTAAGTGTCACCCAGCTAAGCGCGCACGTTGAATTTTAAATATTACACGAATTCGTACCTGAAAATGTAATAAATTTAAATACATAAATGTTATATGCACTAAAAAGATAAATTGTGTAGACTTTCACAGGCTTATATCAATTTACAGGCGATGACAAATTCGTATGTGCAAATTCATACGAATTATGGAATAACAAAATGTCTACTCATGGGGATATAATTGAGATATTTCCTTATATATAATAAACAAAATTTATTTATGAGATCAAATATTTAACATTATATAACATTTTTATTTAAATTAAAATGATATTATTTTAATTGGCAATGTACACCTCTTCAATTACTTATATATAAAATAATGGCGTACAGAACCCTTTTTTCCTCAATAATTTCTATTATAAAATTATCATATATGTAAAAGACATTTAAAGCCGAGAATTAACCTACTACATTTAACGGAGAAAAGTACACACGATATATACCAACGTTATCCAGAAAAGATTGCAAAACTATGTTAAGTGTGCTATGATAGATAGACCACGTGGTAAATTAGACCACAAACTATTAACGTCAAACCCATGTCGTAAGTCATTAACAATAATGACAAGCGCAGGACATCCAGCTGCCTGTGCTTCAAGTTGTCATTAACTCTCTGATAGTCACTACAACTATAACTCTTACAATTCGAAAATGCCGGGCATCCCTTAATTAGCTAGGTAGACGTGTCAGTGGGTTCCTGGACAAAGAGACATGGGGCAGACGAGATTGCCAAGACAGGCCGTCTGAAACTGGGTCTAACTTATAATAGAGCCGAGATGATGGCTCTTCATATGAGGAGAAAACTGTGCTCCACCTCATGTGTCAGTATCCATCTTTAGCTAGGAGAAGATCTATGGCTTCTCCGAGGCTTCTTTTATTGTCGACCTAACAGAGTTCTGATTCTGCAAAATTATGGACTTAGCCAAGTTTATAGAATTTTCAGGTTTGTTCATTTTTACATACGCTGACCCTTAGCGTACGATAGAGGCCATTAACAGGCCATTATTTGGCTTAAATGGGCTCTGGTTATAAGGCCGACATTCTAACCTAACCTAACCAGTGGTGGTGGCTGTGGTTAATACCCAAACTTACGCGGGAAGAATGATTGTATTTTGCTTTCATTTGGCAAAAAGTTGTGTGTTCACATCGAGTGCTCTGACCCAAAAATCGGCAGAAGTTGGAGGAAGCCTCGCTCCTTACCAAAGAGGAAGTTGTCTTCAAATAACTTTAAATTCCATAGAATTTCCAATGTGGTATTTATGGGCCTATTATATTGATAAAACACACTTAGAGCATAGTGATCTTAAGCCTTCACAGGCAAGTTCCCACGTTAAACAACACTGAATGAACTAACCTAACCTTGAATGTGCAGAGCGCTAAGAATAGAGTAGGCTTTTAAATGTTTCTTAGGTTTACGTTTAAGGAGTTCACAATTAAGGAATATAATAGACCTATCAGGAGATAGAAGCACTCCTTAGATGCATACTATATATAATGCCTCTATATAGCGACTAACCAGCTTAACTTAACTAAACTTATATATATGAAATAAAAATATCTCTGTATCTTTTACCATATATTGTATGCCATTAAAGTTAATATATCTCAAGTCAAATATAGAATTCTATCAATATTTTTACATCAATTAATTCACTCACTTTAAAAAGCTACAATATTAAATTTCAATTCAATCAATATTAAATCCTGTCGTTCTATCGTAATTGCTCCTTTAACAATTCATTACCGAAATGTCAGCACCTGTTAACCGAAAATTGCGGTCTGGACTAAACACACAACGGCATTTATAAACCAAACATAAATAAATAAAAATGTACGAAAATTTATTTACAAAAGGACAAATCCAAAGTAAATTACTTATTTCAAATTATTTTTTGTATATTTTACTTTTGTCTGTGTTTTGTATCTTTGTTTAAGGTAACTTTAACCCTCGTTCCGATACTGATTTTTATATTCTATTTGTGCACGATTCCGTTTGTTTATCGAAAGATGTTATTATACATTTATCTATTTTTATCTTATAGATTCTTCTATTCTTCTATTCTTCGATTCTTTCTCTTATATTTATTTTCATTTTGATTTTTATATTTATTTTTATTTTATTTATACTTATACTTAGTTGTATTTTGTTTTCCTGATCTGTTTGTGACAGAATTACTGACCGTAAGAGAAACCATACCAAACCATACCAAATCAAATATTTAATCTTTATTCTTGTTGAATATTTGTTGAATCGAATATTGTTGCATGAATTTGCTATTTGCTATTTGGTATTTGGTATTTTCTTAGCTGATAAATGGCAAAGGTGCAGTCGTAGTCCGAAACGTGGTAGGTAGGCCTTTGATCTTACGGCCCTTAAAACAACACGAAAAAATCCGTAATAAATTCACTTCAAGTATTTGGTAGGCTGATTTTTATTTATTTAAGATATTAAATTTGGTAGCAATAATTTATTTTCAGTTAGCAAGAAGTAGGCACACAACTAGATTTATTGAAATTTTTTGCATATCATGTTGCCTTCTCTACCATTCCACTACCATTTAAATATTCTACTCGTAATACTATACAATAAATACGACGAAATATAAATAAAAATAAAACAGATATAACCATAATTCGACTTATGGTAATATAATGTATATCAAAAATCTTTTAATCTTTAAATCTTGCTTATAACTTACTGCTTCATTAAATTCTTAATTCTTACGAGCAATGTTTGTTTAGAGGTTAAATTTTTAAGTTGAAAACCCTATTTCTGGGGGCAACTATTTTGGAAATTAACAATTGATTTATTTTTAGTATACATTTTGATTTTTTAAAATAAATAAACTCATACACTGCATGAATTACAAAGTAAATCCCTTCGGTTCGCACACGCATGCAGTCAGTGCTTAACTTAAATCATAAAAAAGGTTTACTTATTTCATAGCACTAATTTAGCTGTAATGTTTAAGTAACATAAACTGTCATTCAAGGCATTATACACTTACTTAATGGTTTAACATTTTATAAAATAATTTAAAAATAATTTTACTAGAGATATTCTAGTATTCATACGAAATACAAAATATTTTCGTTTCAATTAATCGCAGACGCTAGCATAAAATATTTTCAACAATCGCAGAATTATGTTAAACTGGGTGCCCAAATTGGTAACATATCCTATTTCAATAATTCCTAGTAAGAAAAAGCATACAATAAGAATCAAACAGTCAAGAACCAGTTGGGAAATCTTACCTTTCAAACTCATAAGGAATCATACATAAAATAAAAGTAGCAGAACGAGTAACAGTAAAAGGTTCTAATAAGTTTTTGCACGTAAATCAACGAAGCGGAGCACTGCGACTATGTTTGATCTTTTGAGCTGCAATAGACCTTAACCGAATAGAAGACATTCCGACTTCCTAATGAAAGCCAGAATGCCAGCCGTTGAGGACGTTCTAATGTCAAAAAGGGAGAGTAGTTCTTGACCCAGTGACCTCTTCCTGTCCCAAATCAAAGCTGGGCAGTCACAGAGAATGTGACTGGAAGTCTCGTCTGCTTCTAAGCAGAGTTAACAATCTATCTCTTCGGATCCATGGCGACCCGTTAAATATCCCACCAGCAAACTCAACTCTGTTCTGCTGAAAAAGGACACCTTACCATGAATGTAGGGATAAACTAATTAAAGATGATAAAAATCATTCTTAATGTCAAAAAGTAAACATGAACATAGATTGTAAATTAAATGTAGTGTTTTTAATCGAAAAAAATGTAATAATATTACCAAAAAAAATTAAAAAAAACTTTATTTTTGTTCACAATGTTGTTACTCGTATATCATAAAAAATATGCACCCTCGGAATATTAAAAAGATGTATACTCTATTTAAGTTATTCTTAATAAGCTACGAATACATTATTTCAATTATGATAATCATAGTAACGATGTCAATGATGAGTAAAAAATGTAATCATGTGAAAAGGACGATAAAAATGATAAGAAATTATGTATGTGTATACGGTATACGGTATACAGTATACCCACAGTTAATTGCATGAAAATATAATATTATTTTAACAGCACTCATACGCACTGTGGTCCAAAATAAAAACGTTAGTAATTAAAATAATTATAATGAAATTTAATTAATTAATAGCTTTAAAAACAGTTTTGAGTATTGAGAGATTTATTGTTTTAATTATTTAAGTCGTGATTTCTACATCAACTACGAATTTTCGTAATGACAGTAGTAAGAAACTACTATCGAGATATTTAGTAGTGCATAAATTATTTAGTTAAATACAGTAGTGAACTGTAAATATAGGGAATTCAGAATGTGAACAGGAGTGTAAAGGAATTTTCAAACTTAATTTAAACTTATGACAATTAAATTAATTAAGTCATACATATCACAATGTGTAGCTACATTACATACTAGCTATAATATATTCCATATTTAAATTAATATTATAATATAACTTTGTATCTTTAAAACACTTAATATTTCCTTCCTTTCTGTGCTTAATATACCCAACAAAAATATAATACACAACTTTTAATATTTTTTACTTTAGTGGTTCTGCAGTATTTTTTAACATCGTTATCCTTTTAAGCTTAACTTGAAATTCCCGCTAGATTACCATGGACGTATACATTGGGCTAATTTTACGCTGGACCGAATTTCTTAAATTTCTTTTGGCCTAGTCTTAACCAATGTTTCTTTTTGTTTTTTTTTTTTTCATCTCATGCAAAAACAATTTATTTATTTTTATCGCTTTGATTATCCTCTCGGTTTCTGGCCTGAGCATAATTTTTGCAATAACGACTGCTTTAATGCGAAATTATTGAATGTGTATTTTTTTTTGTTATATGAAAAAAGTTTTCGCTATAAAGGCGACCTTATAAAAAATGACACAAAATAAGAGGAAAGTAAAATTATAGGAAATAAAAAGCAAATAAAACAAATGCTGAGGAAATATGTAGTCGGATCCTACGTATATACTGAAACTGAAGAAGACTTTGGCTTTGTTTACTGAAACTGTGCCTCTGTATTCGTATTCGTATTTTTATTTATTTTTTACTTATTTTACGGTTGTAATAAATGTGACCATATTTCTTGATAGGGTAGATACTGAGAGTGAAAGGAATTCACATTATTGCAGATGAAGACACTGAATTTGAAGTTTTGCCTTTCACTTGAACGCACAACAGCCACATGCATCTATTCTAACTCTTATGCAAATCAGTAACTTTTTGACTGGTTAAGTGTCCATGTTTGGGGAAATTATAAGATAACCATTCAACTATTATTCAAAGCTGCTTTTATACATGATAAGATAAATACATATTACATAAATCTTAAATTGCAAATATAATATAATTCAAAGTATTGAACTCAGCATGAATTGCTTCCTACTTGAGCTTCAGTTACACAAGTTCGATTGAATTGAAGCTAACTAAAGTGGTTAGTTGACCGCATTGAATATATGTGAATTCAAGCAAGGAAATTATTTCATAAAAGCATCAAGAAATGTAGGAAAATATATCTTAAATTTTTATATATTTTTTTATTTAAGAATGCATTAAGCTGTTTTTAGCATATGAGAGATTATGTAAAAAACTGAACAGCAATAAAGACAAAGTTTCTAACTACATAACTACAAACTTCATTTAGAGAAATTAGGTATGTGTGAACGTCAGTATTCATTAGCCCGTTGTGATATAACATAAACGAAGCAGGGCTTCTAATAAATTATCACCCATCGTTGAACCTTTTTATTGCTATAAATTTTGGTAACCGTGTATGAGCCTCATTGACATGATATGAAATATCTTACAACTGATATTAACTTAGTTAATTAGTTAGTTAGTTGTGTTGGAGGTAAGAACGAATTCTCCTCAGTTTGCTAAAAAAAAGCAAAATCTCTTAATAGAGGATAGTAGAGAGAAGGTCAAACTAGAACCAGCCAGAGGCATTTATAAAACCAACACATTAACTTATAATAGTCATTTTTAAAGCAGTGAAAGTGCTTAAAAGTATGTGATACTTATACTTGAGGTATGTCAAACTATAAGACAGTATCTGGTCATAACATACTTTTCCAATGCAGTTGTAACTTCCTTCCTGTCATTGGTACAGCCACAACTGTAGTTATTGGATGTGATATCTCTTCTTAACTCATGTCAACCTATAAGACAATGTCTGATAAAATCTTCTGTTGCTATTGAAATATAATGGCTTTGCCTGGCAAAAACTCGTTGATGTCTTTAAGTATCATTTTCGCCAAAAGAGACTTACGTCTAAACTAATTATTTCATATATCCATTGTTCAATGTACCCCAATGAATCTTATAATCTTATTTTTTCCATAGTTTTTACAAAATAAAGTAGTTATATCATATGGTTTTGTCAATATGAAATCTATTAAGTGTACTCCAGTTCGTTGGTCTCAAGCATTCAAAAATATCAACTGGATTTAGCCTTATTAGTTTATATAATAACTTATTATTTATTATGATCTCAAGTCTTTTGCATCGTATTTCTCTAATATGTGCCTTGGCAATTCAATTTCTTCATCGCAGAATCTACATATGAAACCTATATTCCTCGTCCATTGAAAATTAGAAAGTTCCTATGAGGACAAGTATTTCATAAATTGATTTCATTTAAATCATCTTAATTTTACTGATATTTCTATTGGTAGTTTAACTCAATATATCCAAAAATTTTAACAAATAAAAAACTATCCAATAAAAAATAAAAAAAAAACAAATCTATTTATTATTTTTTTTTTCAAATAACCAAAATATAATATGTATATATACATTTAGGACAATTCCTTTAAAAAATTTTATGCAAATAAATTTTACCGTAATGAACATCAACGTTTATTTACCTGGTCATCAATTTTTACTCTTGTGATTTTATTTCTAATAATTTAAAGCCTCAAATGTACCAAAATTTGATAATAAAATCTGTAGAAAAAGTAGAAGGCCTGTAATGAAAAGAACATTTCAGCATTTGCATTTCAAGCAGACTATATCTAACTAAGTTTCGAGAATGGCGGATGGGGCTCCTTAAATCAGCGTTTCAACGATGCGCTTCATACTTAAGGGAAGTAAATATTTACTCTATTCCATTTGGATATCAAATTTATTATCTAAAAAATTTATGCATAAAGTGAATAAAGCGTAAAATACGCTCACAAAAATTTATGATTGCAATTTGCTTGATTTGTGCGTCCAACGTTGATTTAAAATGCTAATTTTCATGTGAGGAGGGGGGAATGAAATAAAATCGGAAAGCTCAGCAATTTTCACGGCTTTAAAATTGTACTTAAAACGTATTTTGGGCATAAAATAGAAATAAACGATTTAATTAGCTAACGGAAAGCTTATTAAAAATGTAAATATTTTGAATTGTTGCCGAATAAATTACAGTTTCCCTCCACCCAAAAAATGAAATGCAAATGATACAATCATAAATAAAATAAGTCAAAAGTCTATAGTATATCTATAGTAACTTTCTTTAATTAGATACACTTTTTAATTATTATTTTGATAACAACTTTTAATGGAACATATTTATTTACAGTTGGCGACAACATCTGCACATCAAATATCGACTGTATCCCACCTAGTAGCTTTGGCCAATCAACAACATGCTGCAACAACATCAGGAACAAAATCTCAGAAACATATTTCTTTAGAGCTGACCACCGTATCAACAACAAACACAAACGCCGATGTAGAACTTGCGACTACAGCAATTACTTCACCCACCAAAATCACAATTGTAGCATCGAATGGCACAAATAATATTGAAGTGCTGGAGGATCCACAATTGCAACAACAACTCCACCAAGTACAACAACACACCACAACTGGCGGTGCCAGTACCTCAAATGCCACTACAATTACTTCCATATCCGCAATTTCACCACAAACACCAACTGCTTGCCTTGGTGCTTGTAGTCAAATGCATCAATTGAGCGACTCTGCAAGTGCATCCAACCAAGTTACCCCAGTACCGAGACCAAAAAATTCACAATATAGTATATCGAATCCATTGCATAAGGTAGCAAAGCGTAAGGAAACTCTTGAAGCCAAGCGGGAACGTAAGGCCGCCAAGACTTTGGCTATTATAACGGGCGCCTTTGTGGTTTGTTGGCTGCCATTTTTCGTAATGGCGTTAATGTTGCCACTTTGCGTTGCATGCCGCGTCAACGATAGCGTTCTTTCACTGTTTCTTTGGCTTGGTTACTTTAATTCAACGCTCAATCCAGTCATATATACTATTTTCAGTCCGGAATTTCGGCAGGCGTTTAAACGGATACTTTATGGTGCTCACCGTTCTGCACATTACCGCAGCGGCAAAATATAAATAAAAATGCTCAATTGTGAGGTAAGAAAATATTAAGAATTATTTGATATAATATAAACATTTACAAACATGTATTTACATATACTATATATGTATATGTAAAGTACTTCATTGTAATATATTACTGCATATATCACATAGGCTATCATGAAGTAAATTCAAACTACAAATAGTTCAAGTAGTGTAAAACCATTCGTTATCTTAATTAAGCAAGATAAATACATAGTCAAGTTGAAGGAGCACTAACTAGACTTGAACTATGAGACTGAAGAACACCCGCACGCAACTGATGCTTCTGGAGAGACATGCTACGTTAGACCTAAACCCGATAACGAGTTATTATAGCCAAATAAAAAACAACTCAAATTTAAAGTCAATCTCACAATATTAAAGCTGATAAAGCATTATCTCTGTAAACTTAATCATATCCGTATTAAATTTAAATACAAAACTTTGCACAGCACAATATATATTGATCCCCATTTTCGTAAATACTTGAAATTGACCGATAGAAAAGACTATTATAAATTATTTAGACAATATTTATATAATTATTAGAAGTGACAATGGTACAATGCGATCGATAAAATCTCTTCTGTTACACCTGGAGAGAGTCTTAGTTAACTCAGACATTTTAAGACTGCTGACAAACCAAACAATAATTCTTGATTCACAATCCCGGACTAAATTTGACAGACTAAAAGCTGCCAAAGAATGTATCGCAAAGCGTTGTAATATAGTAATAAAGAGAGAGAGAGAATCTTAGTTAACCCAAATCTTTTAAGACTTTGACAAACCAAACAATATTTCTTGATTCACAATCCCGGACTAAATTTGACAGACTAAAAGCTGCCAAAGAATGTATCGCAAAGCGTTGTAATATAGTAATACAGAAAGAGTGAAAGCCATAGTTAACCCAAATCTTTTAAGACTTTGACAAACCAAACAATATTTCTTGATTCATAATCCCAGATTAAATTTGATAGACTAAGCTGGCAAAAGGATATATCACAAAGCGTTGTAATATAGTAATACATCTGCTTAGTGTTCGAGCACGGCACTTTCCGGGCACCCTGTATATTAAAGTAATATGTTTGAAAAATATAAATAAAATAGATTAAAGTATTATCCTAAAGCTGTGCTTCTTATAAAGAAGCACTTCTTAAAGTGTAATAAAGATCTAAGATTCGTCACACTTAAGTACCAAGATAAGCTTCGCTGGGTTGCTAAAAATGTTTTTTCTTCGCACTTAATTTGTTTAAGTGAAAACTTAGCGGTCTGACTTTAACAACATAAAGTCTTTACAAAAAAAAAAAAAATACATAGCAAATCTATTGAAAAACCTCACTCTATCTCGTTATAATTTTCTTCAACGTTCTACTGGGAAAACTGCTTTCATTGTTATTTGCATAAATTTGTGTAGTAGCGATTGGGGAGTTTGAGATATTAGTTGTGCAGCAAGGAACTTTGTCGTAAGAGAAACTAATAGAAATTGCATTAACGCACACACACATGCATAATTTATATGTACAAAAACTTCAAAGCAAAAAGTTATACAAGCGCGAAACTCAGGGAATAACGTTGAAGGAGTTTAGCGTGTGGAGTCCTGAAAAAATGCACTTTACAGTAAGACAGTTTCATTGTCACGAAAAAAGGATAATGTGGTGTGTGATATTTTAAATCTAAAAAGAAAACAGCATCTGAATGAAGAAAATGCTTTAAAGAAGGATTTCTTTAATATATGATATATGTTGAACCAAAATAAAGTTACTCGAAATTTTATTACTCAGACTTAGCTACAAATATTAAATGTATCTAAGTATATATACTTTGAGATATATACTTTATATATATAAACTTCAAAAAATTTTATAACAGATTTTCAGGAACATTAGATATAGTTAGGCCTGTGTGTACAATATTAGTATCTACACATACACATATTAGTGCATAATTTTGTATGTAGTACACAATTTTCATGTAGATACATATTTTCCTTAATATATTTCAATTATTCTGGTGTCATATGGATAAAGCGGTTTCACTTTTCTTGTTCTTTACTAATTCTAAAAAAACTTCTAAAGTTTGCATTTCATTTTATTTCATTTTTTTTTTAAAGTTTGTGCAATATTCTTACCAATATTGCCCTTGAGGGTCCTATCTTGTTGCACAGAGTTGGTTGCATTTACTTAAAAACTAATGTTCACCAAGCCCCAATGGCATTGCGAAATATGAGAAAATAATTAGGAATAAGGGTTCACAAACAAAACCTAAACATAAAATGCACTTAAAAATATTTGCTCCAAGCAATTAAAAAAGTGTAAGTATTTAAATGCTTGAAAATAATATCTACAGAAAACGTTTACCATTGAATAATACACATATTTAAATCTAAATCTTCTGTTTCACTAATTATTTCAATATATCTTAAGGAATTTTCTGCAAGCACTAAATAATATTTATAATATTTAATGAGTTTATAATTAGGATCTTAATACTATCTCAGTGAGATAGCCACTTTGCGTACTGTGTGGATCTTGTATTGTTCTGTCGCTACATAATACTTCATAATAATTGAAGGCAACTTTTTTTTATAGTTCTCTTTTTATACTATTTTAGTTTTGTTTATTTATTATTATTATTTATTATTGTTAATTATTATTATTATTATTGTTAGGGAATATGCCACTTCGACCGTCGGGTCTATTGTGCCTCATTCTGGGCTTAGAATAGATCTCTAAGTCTACTACTCTAAAAAGTAGTATAGAATCTACTTTACAGAGTTATTCCCATTAGCGCAACACATGTGTGGTCGACACCTCATTCTCTTCACAGAATCCACAGTTTGCATCCGTAGGTACACCCAGTCTCGTAAGGTGGTGTTTTAGTTGACAGTGTCCTGTTAGGATTCCTGTGATAATTCTAAGTTTTTCTTTTGATAGGTTCATACAATCCTGTTATCTTTTATTGTTATAGGTGCCATTAAGTGATTTAGATCCTTTTTAATGCTGGTAATCCTTTATTTCTATGATAGAAAGGAGCTTAGTATATTCTAGTCTACAAAAGGGTTTCGGCGTCATTATCGGGTTTGTTGACTTTAGATAAATATCATTACTAATTAGGGTAATGATTAGATTGTAGTGGAGGGCGGCTGCTCAAAGCCAACTTTAGCTAAAATAATACTGAATTAAATGTAATTATTAATACTGATCAATTTTTGCTTAGTCTAATGAAGTGATAAACAATAATCCAGTCAAGGCATAAAGAGAGGTTTTAAAGAAATCTAGCAGTTAATAGAGAGTAAAAGTGCTCAAGTGCACTGACTGACTCAACTAGCTTCAACATAATATTAAATAAATAAACTCAATATAATTCAATTAATTTTGTATGGATAAGTCTCTAATATCATACGTCATACGTAGCATTCAACATTTTTCTTTTGAATGCGTAGTTTTGAAATTTCATGCATTTTAATAGAAAGCAGCATCTATTTATATAGATATATAGATATATATATGAAAATAATCAAATTATAATATAATTATAATTAGCAAAATTCAATGCCTTCTAATTTCTGTTTGCATTTAATCGCTTACTGTCAAATTCATTAAAAGTAATTTTCGTTGTCATTTTTATTTGTCAGCAGCTTATGAAATGGCCATTTTCAATTTACTGTATTAAAATCACATAATGATAACCCACAAAAGAGGGAAAATTAAGAAAATCTAGAAAAGTACAAAGTCTCTAAAAACTTAACCTCGCCGCCGTCATACTTAAAACATCATTATAGAATTGGTGGCACCCGTCCCCCGCTGCAATTCCTGCTAATGACAAAATGAATGCCACTTCTTCCGCTCTACCCTACGTCCTCACGAAAAAAAAATATTGGTCTTATCAAGCAACACAGCTGCCAAGCACAAGCACAAGCACAAAAACAAATAAAAACTAAAAACTTTTTTATTTTCGGTTATTGGAAATACTTAATTCAAAGTGTTGCGCAGAGCAGATTTTTTGCGCGCCAAAATGCTTTGCCACTCAAGAAATTACTCAGCAATTCCACGATTTCCTAGTCGTAATAACTTTTCACAATATTTCCTGCAGATAAATGAAAATTATTGAAGTTTTCGTTTTCTTTTCAATGAAATTTTGTAAATGAAAAACTAACGAACAAGAACTTCGCTCCTATGAACCTAAGAGGCTGTTGATGGCGCTGTTGTTTTTGGTTTTGTTGTCAAGTGTTTTTTGCGCCACACTTCACCAACGGAAACGGAAATAATACGCACACACACATACACACACACGCACAAATGCTTACTGGCAAGCGCTGAAATGGCCTTAGGCGTTGAAAAAATCTTTTATTGAAAAAGAAATTTAAATTGATTGGTTGATGGATTATTTTACATCCTTTCGGTTGCTTTTAACTAACAGAAGGATAAAAACTGTCATGTTAAAGGTTCAACAAGGGTTCTTATTTTATTGGGTAACAAGGCAGCACATTGAACTATGATTATTTGAAAGTGCTTACGGTGTCTAAAAATATAAATATAAATTTTTACATATTTGCGTTTTTGCGTTTTTGCGTATTTGCGTATAAAAAAATAATGAAATTCTTCAATTCAGGAATCAAGTTACGCATTTTTAACGAAAAAAAAATATTTAAAGGTCATTTCATCAATTTTTATATATTTGTATAAACTATATATATTAGAATTGTGCATTCTAATGAAATGACTCTCATTTGGACTCTCATTAATAAAAACTCAAAATTATTTAAATTGTTTATTTCCATAAAAATACATCTGTTTCGAATAAAACAGTGGGTAATACTATAGTAAGGAATATTAATCTAAACATATATAGTAATACACTATCTCTTATATCGTCGATTATTATTATTAACAAGTGCAGATTTTGAACCTAGTTAAATTTGTAAAGCAAGCGGAGGTGTCAAGAAACTAAGTCAACGCTGCATTCGATTTGTATTAGACAAAGTTTTAATTAATTTCATTTTTTATATATTAACTTATATATATACCACTTTCTAAATAAATTTTTATGTATATCATACCATCTATTTATGTATAAGTTAACACCCACGTATTCTCAATTCTGGCCCTGCGCTTGGTTTCATTAACGGAGTAATCATGCGATATTATTCGAACATATGATTGCTGCCAAGTGGGACATAATCTTGTTTGACTGGAAAAGTTCCGTTTGGCTTCGGTAGCTCTCAACTCCACATGCTCGTTCAGTTTTACTTAGGCTATTAAGTGAACCACACGTGAAACATAAACCTCGTTTTTATTTAAAATATTATAATTAACTATAATTAGCTTCGGTAGCTCTCTGGCTTCGGTAGCTCTCAACTCCACAGACTCCACATGCTCGTTCAGTTTTACTTAGGCTATTAAGTGAAGCACACGTGAAACATAAACCTCGTTTTTATTTAAAATATTATAATTAACTATAATAATAAATTTAATATCATTGTATATATAGTAATAAGTTATATCATAACAGGCAGTTATTCTAGTATTATTATATGATGCTCTAAAAAACACACGTATCAGGATGATGCACCGATAAACGCCCTT
This sequence comes from Teleopsis dalmanni, assembly GCF_002237135.1. Lineage (NCBI taxonomy): Eukaryota > Metazoa > Arthropoda > Insecta > Diptera > Diopsidae > Teleopsis > Teleopsis dalmanni. The sequence goes on along the minus strand of NC_051847.1, from coordinate 17,047,829 downwards.
TTAGAAATTCCAAGGAATTTTCGCCGGCATCAATTGAAGTTATGTTTGACATAACTTACTTCTTGATGAGGAGCAAGGCGCAAGGTACTGTTTTTTGGGTCACAGCACCCGATATACATACGCAATTTCACGCCAAATAAAAGTAAAATACAATCATTCTTCCCGCATAAGTTTTAGTATTAACCACAGCCACCATGACACTTCCAATCTTAATAGATCAGAACAGCCGAAGTTCCGGGCAACTGACTCCCGTGTTACCAGATTTACACATCCTATAGGATGTCACAAGTGGAGACACTCACCTAATACTGTTCACACTCCAAACAGTGCCGGATTAACGCCGGGAATTTAGCCTCCTCTTACGACCGGTAGGCCTTACTTCAGAAATATTCTAACTCCTTACCCGCAGGGGGATCATATCGTACAATTTATAATGCCATCTCCTATTTTCTTCAAAACTCAAAATCTGCTGATTGAGCGGTGATAAATGTTTACAATGTTTACAACTATTCTAATCAGCACTGCTAAATCACCCACAATGCACTAGCCCGCTTCCTTGGCTAAACCCACTTAAGTCATCTTGAGGTTCAACTATCCAACTTCTAAGCAACTTCACAAGTTGCAATTGCACCATTGTTGTATGATTATAGTGAAATTTATTTGATTCTCTGTGTGATAATCTTCAAGTTAGCTATATACCCCAAACTATGGCATTGGATCATAAGAAAATAATGATATTGGATCATACTAAAATGTTTTATATTTGAATTTGACAAAACCGTATATGCTTATACTACATGTTTTAAAATATCTGAGCATGTTATGTTTTCCATAATTGTCTCCTTTAACGGAGACCATCTTGTAATCATGTACCCTGAAGAGACAATCTTTTGTTCATACACCAATCAATATTTCGCAGTTCCTTCAAGAGACAGTGAGATCAAATTTCTTGAGTTTTTCGTTTCTATCCGTTAGTGATCCGTCTCTATCCTATCATTGGTTCTATTAACAAGATCTGATCTGATTGGCGTACAACCTGAAAACTAATTAAGTTTTAAGTTGGTAGATATAAAAAAATGTTTAAATTAACAAAAAGGACACTAAATTCGTAATTATATTTTTCACTTAAATGACACACTTTACCTTTACTTTGTAAAGTTTCCTTTGGGAAAAATGCATATTTCTATTAAAAGGATTTTTTGTATAAGAAAAAGTTTAGTGAATAGGCTTATATTTCTTTATTTTGTAATTATGAATAGAAATCCACTGTAAATATTTATGCTCTAATAAATCAAGTAAATGCTAATGAAGATTGAACCCACAAAGTGTGGTTAAGCCAAATTATTCCTTTGACTTTGCATTATTCAAATCAGATGCCAAGAAATCAACTATAGAATTTATTCCTTTAATTATCCTTAATTTTAAAGTATTTACGATTTCCAAAAGAAAAAGTCAGGCTACTTGAACCGTTGTTTGAAGTAAAGGACCTTACTTTTTTAACGTAAAGGTAACGAATATTAACTAAAGATTAGAATTAAAACAATTTATAAACAAAAAAAAAATCCTTTTAAAAAACTTGATCCTTTAATTAAAAGAAAGAATGTACCAGCAGCAGCTTTGTTCTCAATAATTAACTATGTATAGCATAAAATAAATTGAATACGTACGAAGGTAGAATAAATGCTTAATAGGCGCAAGAATAATTTTTAAATCCACAAAAAAAGGCATTTCCGTTTCCTCTCATTTATATTTTTATTGCAATTTTATTTTATTTTTTTATTACGAATTTTCATTTCTTCTTGAAAGGTAACCTTCACAACTTAACTCCTTTCAGATTTTAATGACAGCTTACAGAATATTTAACCTGAAAGTGAAACTCAATATAATTCGACATTAAGATAATTGAACCTTTTACAGCTCCTTCAGCAACTCCTTCAAGGATATGCTCGAAGATACATCATAAGGTGTGTGCTGTGCTTAACGAATTTTGTTCTTAAATTAAAGGATAAAATTTATAGCTTATTAATAAAAAATAATTAACAGAAGGATATCTACGTTAATTGAGAATTAGGCACAAAAGGAATAATTTATGCGATCATAAATTCTTTTGGACTTTTAATGAACAAAAATGTATGGAATACTAACGATTTTTGGCACAAAAACTCAATATTTTCAAAAATATTTTCATTTTTTAATTTCTAAGATATGTTTTTATGGAATAATACGATATTAAATAAATTAACCCATAAAAATTTTTTTTTTTAATTTTAATTAATTCGAAATAGTATATTTAGTCTCCATAAAGCTGACATTTATGATTAGTTATAACGTCGACCACTGTTTAGAAGCAAAAAGTTAATCCGATAAATGGAATACTCATTCATAAAGAAATTATCCGGTCATCAAAAAAGATGTTCAATCTGATAATTTTTTGCCTCTACTTCGAAGAGTTTAAGCGTCAGAGTGCAGAATAATTGCAGAATATTCGATCTGTCATACTTTAAATAATATAAATGATTCACAATAAAAATAATGTAGATTACTTGGTTTCCTAGAGTCGATGATATGAGTAACACCCAGAGGAAAGCTTAAAGTGTTAACTGTTACCAATTGCATTATTTATATATGAAGTTTATGTAGGCAGTCCAAAATTTAAAACCCATTGAAATTACTTATGAAGTGGTTCCAATTGAATAGATTTGCAGCCCACTTATGACTATGTATCATCTATATGTATACAATATGAAATATATAGATTTTATTCTTTATAAATGATATGCTAAAGTTTTGTTGAATCTTGTAAAAATTCTAATGAAATCCACTGATTTAATTGAGATGTCCTGCCGAGATATCAGTGTTCTATTTTAGGATTCTTGAAAACTCTCCACAATAATTCTCACTAATTCTGAATTTTGATTAGCTATAAGAACAATTAAGGAGGTACTTAACAACTACTTTGTCACTGTTGAGCACATTTGCAATGTAACTTGACTATTTTCTTCAGTTAATATGTTCGGGTTGTACACAGTACCACAAGAACGTGAAACCTAGAACCTAGAATTTAGTTCAAATTATGCTAAACTATTGAAACTCTTTCATAAAATGATGATATACTGTATAATATAATATAGAGAGATTTTTCGAACAACACTGAATTGCAACAACAAAATTTTATTATTTAATGTTAATTTTTTGGAATAGCAAAGAAAAGGCAAGAACAAAATTTTAGTTAATTTATTGAAATTTGGCTGAGCACATAACGCTGTTTAGAGTATTGTCAATGACTCATCATCAGTGGTCTTAGGCAATATTCGAATCAATTAGTTTATAGCCCATATATAATTTGTTAGGACTGTAAGCCCCAGGCTTAGAACTCGTGCCTGTTAAATTGAAAGCGATGACTAATCATGTTTTTGCACAAGTAGCCAAGTCTGCACAAACGTTTAATGCTCAAGTTCCAGGTTTTTTATCACTTTTTTTTACTTTTAAAGTGTCACTAACCAAAGCACTTACCGTGCTTTAAATTAAAACGAGCTTATAAACCATAACTTTATTGGAAAACATAAGTTCGGGGAATTTTTGAAGTTTTCTATATTATCATTTTAATTAATTACTTTACTGCTTGTTTCGAAATTTAACAATTAAAAATAACTACATTTTATTAATTTAATTATTCTATAGCTGTTTTATAATTGCCTTCTAAGTACGACTGCCTTTAAAGTCGTGCCTTAAAGTACGACTTTAAGGCAATTGGTTAAGTAATACTGACTCTGGTACTGGTTACTAGCAGTCTGAAAATATTATTTACGAATAATTAAATATAATACCAAAAGGACATGTGTATTGTCATTACTCGAAGCAGCTTAATGGTCAACCAAAATTAAATTAACTAAAATCAAAAAATTTTGTTCTTGCAATTCACTACTGTTCGAAAAATCTCTCTATAAAATACTATAAAATTTAAATATTTAAAAATAGTATTTAAAAAATACTATAAATTTAATTATATAATATATTTAAGATTTTATTTTATTTATAGATAACTTACGCGTTTCATAAAAAATAATGGAGCAACTTCAAAATATCCTGGAACCACTTTTATTATTAAGGAACAAATTAACTACTAACAAATTAGTAAATAATAAATTCGCTTTAAACTTGAAGTAAGTTCATATATCTAAAATAAAGTTTGTGCTATTAAGTTTTTTAGTATTCTTTTAGAATTTATAAAATATTGTTATTATACTTAATAAAAAAAAAATACTGTTTAAAATTGCTTATAATTTTTAGTTCAGAGGCTGTTATTAACAAAAAAAAATAGTAATGAAACTTTAATTAAATAGTATGAATATTTCTGTATATAATGTAAGTAAAATTGATCATTGCTTAAAAAAAGCAACTAGAAGTAAGAATTAGATTAAGTAACTTGCATATCTGGTAATTTGTGGTTTTAAAAGTCAATATTTCATGAATAAATAAAGTTAAGCCAATAAGATTACGTAGTTGTGAGAAAAATCATTTTTTATACAATTTTACAAACTATACATATACCATCAAATTATTACTTATAATCATTTATTAGCATCAAAAAAAAAAACAAAAACAAAAACATATGGAACTAATATATTAGTCTAGAGTAAAATTGACATAAATACGACTATATCCTAGAAGAAGAACAAATCAATAATATTTTTTCCATTATAATCAGTTGCGACATTTTTAGATCAGTTAAGTTTATTTTTATTTTGATGGATACAAATGATTTATTTTAATTTAGTCTTAATTTAATTAACTAAATTTTGAAACTCCAACATTAATAAATTTGCCTAAATATATTTGCGTTGACATTATGAATTTAGTATAAAATAGTCCCCATCGTGAGTAGATGGTCCTACATACCAATATTAGAAGAGCAGTTCAAGAAAGCAAATTTCTACATATTTTCCTTTCATTATTGCATTACTCTGCATCTTGGATACAATGACCATTGCATTCCAATGTCCATCTAACTTGCTGAAAAGTTTAATTTATTAATCCTTAATGTTTTTTTAAATACTATCATTTTGTAGACCTAATATATATAGGTGATATATAACATATTAGTTTTTAGTACTCCACTATGCTTTGACTAATCTGTAGCTGTTAATTAGTAAAAGTATCTGATTTCCATTTAACCACTCATCCATTTAGTTAATAAATTGTTATTATGAATATATATTATAATACACTTTAAAGTGGACTCAATTATATTCTATTTTCTCGCTTCTTCTTTCATTGTTCAGATCTTGTTTTGCGTTATCTCCAGAACATAATACTAAGTTGGGTCTTCATATATGCTCCAACAACCTCCGTCGTTATTAGCTGTAACGATGACATTCCTCTGCAGATCTTGCACTAAATTTGACTTGATTCTTCTTCTTTTCCCCTTTCCCATCTCCTTATTTACTGTCTCCAAGTTGCACGATCTTAAATTGTGTTCTCGTTTACGCTTTAATTTCGCATGTCGTTGTTCACTATATTTTTCTATATTTTTCACCTTCTTATCTTCCTTTTTGTATCATTTCGCTATCATTTCGACTATACTTGCCTAGCCGTATAGTCGTCTGGCCTTAGCGACGACCTACTGGGACTTCTTTTTGAGCCACTCTTCTGCAAATCTTGCTCCGTCATATGTTCATCGATCTTAGTTATATATTAAATGCTTTTCTATCGTCTCTTTTATATATATATATATATTTTATTTTGTATATGATTGAAATTTTTTACACATATTATTTATTCCTCGACAAACGTACGAATATAATATCAAAAGCTGCTATGAAGCATATATTGTAACCACAAGTACATATGTATTAATTACGTATTAATACATATATATTAATTATGTACGTAGTACATAGTTACTACACTGATTTTTTCATTATTATATACTATAAATAAAAATAAGTAAAAAAGTACTCTTCGATTCCTACGTGCTAAAAACAAAGGTCTTCAGTGAACTTGTTCTAGAAGCACACTTTTCTCAGGCTATATATAATAAGTTCCTTACCCAAAAAACCGAAATACATGTACTGAGCGATGCAATTTATGCTTAATAGCTGTAATTTTTTCTCAAAAATGATTTGTTCTTCAATTAAAGGGTAATAATGTATATATATATATATACGGATATATCTATATATATGCATATATGTGTATAATAAAGTTCCTTTGATATTTTGCAAAATAATTGAAATCGGTTGAAATCGAAAGTGGTTGAGGCAATAGTTGTTTTGAGCCCACACTAAGCCCTGACTTTACTTTTCAATAAATGGTATATACACATATGTATAGAAGTTAAAAATGGAGAAAAGCTCAAAAAGCAAGAGAAAAGTTTTGAAATAAAATGGAATAGAAATTAAAAAATGTAATTAATACTATAATACTTAAAATTAATATAGCATAACTACATTAATAAGTATACAAAGATATATTTAAAGAATTTTTACAGTGCTAAGCTAGCTCATAAGTAACTATGTTATGTATTCTGCATGTTATAAATGATTAACTCTAACATGTCCTTTAAAATTTATGTGTTAAATAAAAAAAATTATATATCAAGGAATCACTGTAACTGAAAATCAAATTTAAACTCTCTCTAGTGAACTTAGCAAATCTCCTAAACTATAGTAAAAATATTATACTTTATTTAATTTACTTCTTGAATACTCGTACTAACACGAGTCCATTAATTCCGTATAGAAAATAGTTAGCAATATTAAGTGTTTCTACTAAAATAAAAAATTAATTATATACTTAATAGTAAATTTAAACTTAAAAATGTTAGTAAAATAATTAAATGTAAAATAGTTTAATTCGCTACAAGAATTTAGTGTTCATTTCCTAAGTAAAATCGTACTATATATTATTCAAAAATAATGGTAATTATCTCGAAGATTTATATTGTGTACATGTCATATAGCAAAAATAATTATTAAAATTAATTTAATAAAAAAAATTTTGTTTTTTAAAATTAGGCATGTTGTAATCAAGTCCAAATATTTATTGGATCGAATACTTGTTCGGCATTATGGGTATAACAATTTAAGATAAATTTTAAGATAAAGATAAAAATTAATTTTCATCAATATTAACATAAAATTGTATATTAAATTATAAATTAAATTTAAAAAAATATTCGTTGTTATAATGTCATGCTGATATATTAAAATTACTTTTAGCGAAAATTTCATTTTTCAATGAAATTCCATTATAGTTCTATTATTCAAATTAACAAAAAATTCTTATTATTAATATTGACATGTTGTACAATAATAAGTCATATAGTATAAGCATATTGATATTATAATGTCCAATATAATAATTATATATATAAATATGTATAGATAAGTAACATACTAACTTTTCTTTAAATGTTGCATAAAGCTTTTCCTTCAATTAATTAAGCAAATAAAAAATATTTATTTAATATATATAATATGAAAACATTGTTTAATATAATAATACTATATAAAGATCTGCTAAATACAGAAAAAGTGTGTTTAGTGCAACTCTAAAGCATATTGTGCTATTCAATTAAAAAATTGTAAAATAAATGTTTTTAAGTTTAAACCTGAAATATATAAATCGGGTATATGTTTTAAACTAGCTTTCCTCAATGGATTTAACTACAATATACACACGATATATAGCACTATTTTTCAACATTAAAAATGATTTTAATTAAAATTGAAATTTTCTAATGAGCTTAATTAAGATGCTTATAATTAATTAAGAAAATACTATTTGTCTTATATTTTTACATAGTAATACAATTTGAATGTTTCAAAACATACACATACGTTAATATTTTAAGGAAATTTACAAACGATTCCGTTGCTAATAATGAACATCATCATTAACGATATAACTTGTGTCCATTCTTCAGTGTCTACAAATCGTGCTTCCGTTCATCGCAATATCTAGCTTGTATTCTCTATCGAAACTCTTCCACGTCTGAATGATAATAACTTTAACATAACTCCTCTTCTTAAGTTTTAAGTCTTTGTCTACTGACAATCAAGTGAAAGATATTGACTTTTATATATTCACCTACTAAGAGAAGAACTAACCGCATCATTGCAGTAGACTTATGCCATAATATACTATATTCAATATTTATAATTTTAAAGGTTGACTAGAAATATTTACAAAACTTAAAATATTATAGTTAAGAAATTTAAATGATAAAATTTTTAATAGGCTTTCTTAAACAACTCTTTTCACTCATATAACAGTTAGTCAAGGAAACCCTGATATGTACGCAGAATATAGCTAGTTGTGTTTTGTTGACATTAAATCTTTAATGACAGAATTTCCTATCCCGCTTATAACAAACAAGTTTAACCCTAGTTCTATTGTTTTAAATCATATATCTCCAATACTTAATACCTTCCGAAATCTATTATAACAGTCTGACTGATTTGTAAAACAGTCTAATATTCAAAACATAACGTAGCATGAAAACTATTCAGAATCGAGAGTTCATTTGTAGAATGTGCTTATCCGAAAATAAATCTGTGAAGTTTTATATATATATACATATATTTATACATATATAATGTGATCAAATTGTGTTTGATTTGCTTAAACCGGCTGTCTAAGTAACCACATTAATATAATAACCTTAGCCATCAATCTTTTATATATAGGGACTAGAAAATTATTAACTTATTGGCACTCTTTTTAATATATATACGCTCCCTATGGTCATACTTATGAATAAGTGTACTAGATATTAAATTATAATGTGACACAATGAACAGAATTTTCGCTGAATTACAAATCAAAATCTATAAATAAATTTTTACTTTCTGCTTCTTCTCTATCAGTCACATTTGAGGTATAAAAACTATTATACAATGGATTATTTTTTCATTATGGAATATTAAAGATATTGCTTATGACACATATTTAGGAGAGATCTTTACCTCAATATTTATTTATACAATTCATTTTCTTTATTAAGATGGATTAATCATCTTTAAAATCAAGAGTTTTAAAGAAATTAAGATTTTCGAGAAATTCTACAATATCTATTTTTTTTTTTGTTTTCCATGTTTTTAATGCTATCAACTAGCACTTTTTAGCTATTTTCGCATTTTAGTGCTGTTAACTTCTGTAATATTTTTATGCTGAGCGAATGCTTTTGAAGAGTCTACTCAACTTTCTTCGCAGGGTTACCACATTTTCTAACTTTTTATATATATCGTGTAATTATTTTAGAAACATCTACATTTACTTAACCTGGAAATGTGTAAAAATAATAAGATCCATATTAATATTTCATTAGATAAATATATATACACTTTGCTTTTAAAGATATGCCGAGAATTGAGATATAAACTTACGAGTATCTTCTTCATAAAATTGTCAATAAATTAAGTTAGTTTAAATATAAATAAATTATTAATATGTTCAGATGATGTTTTTAAATTAAATTTTGTGAGAAGTTAATAAAATTTAGTATGTAAAACATAAGGAATTAAGTATACAAAAAGAAGAAGAAAAAAAATCAATTTGGATTTGCATAGAAAATTTATATTTAAATTTAAAACTAGTCAGATTTCATGTATATTACATAAAATAATTAATTAAATATTATATACAAAAAAATTTTTAATGTTTAAAAGTAATTAGAAATGAAAACTATTTTCAAAATATGTATTTAAAAAAATATATACATATATTATATATATATATAATAACATGATATAAATAAGACATCTATATATACGTATAATTGTATAATTTATTTGTGTGTTACAGTTTGTTATAGTTAAATAAATAAATGTGCATTTTAAACAAAGTTTAACTAATAACAATAAATAAACGTAAAATAAAATTTTTTATTATACGTAATCATTGCGGAATATTTATTAATATCATTAAAAGAGTATATATATTAGATCAGCATTTATCAAAAACTTTAATTAAAAACTAAATGCAATAAAATCAAAAATCTTCAAAAATTTAGTATTAAAAACTTATGTAGTTCGTCTGGAGTAAACATATTTAGATATTATATATTAAAATAAAATTTCTATCTTTATGTATCACTATTATATATGTATTATAAATCTAGAACATAATGTGACAATTCCAAGTAACAATTTTTTTTATTTAATTTAATTTAATTATAATTAGAAAAAAATATTTTACTTTCTAAGATAATTTAATTCATCATTTCAAATTCTGTATATATGTACATATTTGTTTTATATATATATTTATATTTATAAGTTATAAATATAAATAGTTAATTAATTTCATTTAATATATAAGTTAATTGTTAATTTTTTAAAGTTTTATCCATAAAATCCTTATATAGTGAATATTGTAATAAATTATAAGTTACATGTTGTTTGAGAAATAATCGTATATATGTGAAATGCAATGACTATAAATTTTAAATATTACATATGTGTGTGTTAATATTTCATCAATAAAATTTATAAAATAAAAAATATAATGTTTTTCATTTTACCACTTCATAATGAAAAGAAACCATTTATAAGTTAGGAGGATTCGAACAGTAATGAAGAAACAACAACACAAATTTTTTAATTAATTTATTGAAATTTGACTGACCACACAACGCTGTTGCGAGAATTGTCAAGGACTCATCATCAGTGATCTCAGAAAATATTCGAATTTTTATTTAATTAGTTCATAATCCGTATATAATTTGTTGGACTGTAAGTGCCAGGCTTAGAACTCGTGCCTGTCAAATTAGAAATTATGACTAATCGTGTTCTTTCACAAATAACCAAAGTTATTTGTATAATATTTGTATAATTTATTTGTATAATAATTATATATTATATAATATATGGTCCATCTCAAAAAAAGGTATCAAAATATAAGAGCGAACTACGACATCTCATGGAATATATTATTTTTGGTGCCTATTTTTATTTCAAAGCTATTCTTTTTTTTCGAAAGCTTCTGTGTAAGACTTTAACCCATTAAAATTACCTTTTAGGAATAATTAGGAATAATAATAACACAGCACTTAAACCATGAAGGTCTATGGTCCATTGTGAATCTGTTTCCAACCAATTACAAAAATTGTAGGTTTTTTTTAAGAAGGCGAAGAATATTTGGAAGAAGTAAAAAAATGAATTATTTCTATTTATTTATTTAAGCTACTTACAACATAAGATGCTAGTACTTTTAATCTGTGTCTGGGAAGAAATAGAAAAAAATATTCAATGGTGTCATCGTCGTCCGGATAAAGTGGACATAAACTGTTGTAAGCGAGAACAAAACAAAAGATATGTTTACCACAAGTGATGTGACCAGTAATCGCACTAATTAGTAGTCCACAGTCGTTGCGTTAGCGGCCCCATGCTCCACTGGGAGATGATGATAAAAGAGAGAGAGAGAGAGAGTCCCTGCCACATACAAGTACTAGCAAACCTGCAGTTTTTTCACTTATTTTAGGTAAACCTAATTTGATGTGCCTGCAGCCATCGTGATTTCTCTTGTTCTTATATAAATATTAAATCCAACTAATCGTCAGTAGCTCGTCTAACAACTTTCTTAGACCACCCAAGTAATTTTTTCGGTTCAGAAGATACCGCAATCAACCGGTCCCCGCGAGTTCGTCCTTCGTTTCCTGTTATGCTAGTAGCATGGCTACGAACCCATTGAGGAATTAAATCATAGGGTCACCAACACAGTTTAACCTACATTTACATTTTTATTTAAATATATGAGTATATATTTATATTCAGACACACTCTAAAATCAAGAAATTAGTAATAACAATTTTTGATAATTGATAATTGAGATTTGACAGTCTGCATAACATGCCTTGATGGTCATAACCAGAGAGAATATAAAATTGTCTTGGCCATTGTTCCATGTTATGACTGCCTGCATAATATAACCCTTAGTTGCATCTATCAATTTTTTCTATATTTAGTAGTTAACTGATTCTAGCTAGATAAAGTTTAAAATTAAATATAGAATATATAAATATAGAATAGAATATATTATTATTTATGTCTCGAAAAGCTAGTGTGAAACTAAATAAAAAACCTTTTGGTTTTTAATTTATTGTTTTTATTTTATGTAGCATTTTTTATAAAACAAACCTTTAACAATATAAATAATAGTGTTAAATAAGTCAACGTTCAAATATTCCAACTTTTTGCTATTATTTTCTATATTTTTTCTATATATTTGCATACAGTTAATAAATAATTTTTAATAAAAACGGATTTAAAACGTAATAAAAATACACCATCAAAATATCCTATACACAAACCATTTTATTGACAGCGGTGAATGGAATGTGTGAGAACTGTTCAAATTTCTTTTTTCTGTTGACAGCGGTGAATACAATATTTAACAGCTGTCAGATATGTTTGGCGCTTATCGCATCGCTAAAACAGTTTTGTTATTGTGCTATTTGTAAATGTTAGTTTTTTTATTATACATAAATAATTGAACGTTTTTATAATAATAAAATGTTAAATTTAAATTGTGTTATATGTGCGGAGTTATTTGCGCCATCGGACGATGTGCATGTAACCAATTGTGGGCACATGTTTCATTATACCTGCTTAATTCAATGGATGGAACGGTAAATTATTTAAATTTATTTGACAAATAAAGACTTAATCTAAATTAATTTGTTAAAAAGGTCCAAAACTTGTCCACAATGCCGCAATAAATGTACAACACGGAATATATTTCGCATTTACTTTAATTTGGCGAATTTAAATGAAAGCAGAGTGGACATCGGCTCACTGCAGGAACAGATAGATAATTTAAAATTACAAGCCCAAGTGAAAAACAGAGAACTGAAGGTTGCTGAGGAGGAAGTTAAGGTGCTCAAGGACACCCGAAAAAAATGCCTGTAAGAGAACAAAATATTATTTATATTCTATTATAATTGAAACTAAATCTAAACATTTTAGCAAAACTATTAAAAATTTGGAGCAACAAATTAAATCAAATGATTTCCTCATACAGTCTTACGTAGAACAGGTTGGTGTTTTAAATATATTTTATGCTTGAACTTAGTTAATTAGAATATTGAATTCTAGATGAAACTAGTAAAAACAGATCAAAAAGTTGTTGATGGATTACGAAATGAAGTAAATTCATTAAAGAAACAAATTGAGACCATGGATGGAGTAGCAGCCTTGATAACGGCTTGTGGCTCCGAAGCAGATAAGATTGTTAAACAAGAAAATGACCCTAAAAAGCTGGCACTTTGGATAACAGTTTTAAAAAGGTTCGAAAAATTATAATTTAACTTAAAACTCTATATTAAAACTTGCATTCTAGGGAATTAAGAACGTGTGACCAAAAAAAAACTGATATGCGGAATATGCTTAAACTGGTGCAAACAGAAGCTCGCAGTGAAATGAAATTGAAAAAGTAAAATTTTTTTTAAACTTTTTAAAATTTTAAAATATTTTTTAAAAACTTTACATATTTTATTATTTATTTAGAGAACATGAAGAACGAATTTCACAACTTGAAAGCGAAAATTATCAACTGGTTGAAAAGGTATAAAAAAGAGCGTTGAAAGTATATTATCTTAATGGACAGCTTAAAACCAAATTTCTTTTGCAGATAAAGTTATTGGAAGTGTCTAATGAAACCTCCAATCATAAGACAATGGCGGATCTTGATGAGCTGAATAAAGCTTTTAAGTCTTCGTTGCTAAGAGAGGAAAGACGCACAACCATATCGCCTAGCATTGTAACTAAACACTTAAATGAATTAAGAATAAATAATAATAAAACTTTTTGCAGAAGGAGAGTGTTAAAAATATTGAAGAATCAAATTCACCTTATTTAAATATAAAGAAAAGTATTGTGGGCTTGTCTCATTTTGGACAACGTTTAAATGAAGTGTCTAGTACTAACAAATTAACAACTTTAAAAATATCTCCAAAGAAACGAGGACTTCCGTTTGCAACGACAAGTGATCTCAGTGATAGAGTTAGTGAAAAACAACTTCATTTTATATTTTATATATATCTTAATGTTATTTTGTTTCAATTTTAGTATTCAACCATATTTAAAAAACCACGCATAGGCCAAATTACAATCGGAAAACCAATTGTAATCAGCGATAATGCCGATTTAGAAACATTTGAAGGCAATTCTAATCCCTCAAAAGTTGAAAAACTGCCAAATCAACATGTAAACATGCGTCTCAAGACTGGAGCATTACGCAATATTAAGTTATCTAAATGATTTTTATTTATTTATTAATTACATTGTAAAGTTATATTAAGTTTGCAATTGTATTTATTTCCTTAATTTTTATTTATTTTCTTAATTGTATTTTATATCTATGTGTTTTATAGTGCTTTCTAAAAATAATTTTGCAAAGAATTTAATTCCTTAAGTTTCACTTTGCCGAAACCTCTCATATCATGAAGTCTTACTATAATTTTTACTCAATTTGGTTTTTTTCTTTTTTTTTTGTTTGAAATTTTATCGAACTGTAAACAAGTCTCTTGTATATTTGTATAACTTGTACAGTAATAGTAAAATGAAAAATTTCCTTAACTAATATGATAATGCGACTACATTAATGCACCACATTCTTTATTTATTGAAACGATTGTGCCTCTAAGCAAGTACTTTTACATTCAAATAAATTAGTTTGCAAAAAAAAAGATATTTACTTTTTTAAACACAATAAATATATAATTAAATGAACTTGCAAAATTTTGATTTAAATGTATTAATTTTCTCTTCACCTAGAAATATATCAAAAGAAAAACTGTATTACCGGTTGCTGGTTACTGAATCTGATGAACTATCTACATAAATTTTTTTTTTTTTTGTTAAGTCATGCGTAATCTGCCTTGTTATTGTTTAATAGAGTTCTTCTTATATAATATTTTGGTAACTCTTTGGTAGAGAGGTAAACTTGTTTTGTGAAGTTTTGAATGTAAGGTACATAAAATACTGCGACCATGAGATCTATTTATGTACTTGCTTTCAAATAGATGTTGACTGCAACAACTACAACTATGAGATCATCCGCTACACAAGTATGTAAGGAAACTCATACATGGATCATACGAACCACAAAGCTTTGCGCCATGTAATGGTATAATATCCAAGTATGTTTAAACTTAGCACTTCATTATTTTTATACAGAGCTCAAAATGCATATCACCTTAATAAAAGGAATCACCAGTTATTATTAAACATTTTCTAAATAAACTAATAAAACATCCTAATACAAAAGTTCGAGTGCAATGTGCTAAAAAGAGATGGAAAATGACACTGCAGTTCAAAAATTTCTATAAACCACCATTAAGACATTTATCAAAAATCTGACAAAGCTATAATAACGATTATGGTTTAAAGTTTCTACGTACCACTCTCATCTTATAATCCTATAAAGGCAATAAAGTTACCAATCGTCCTCCACTTGTAATTTTTATGGATTAAATATATCTGTTCGAGCAACAAAAACGATCCCATCTAGACCCGCAGCCAGAAATTTACTTCGGTTAGGACTATCGGAAAGTTACAGTAATTTATAAAAAAATTTTATCTTAAACAGTCATGATGCATTTATAATGGATATACAAATGTATAAATATAGTTCTTTGATTCATTTTTGGTGGGACTTCACATCTCAAGCTTACTTCCTGTATACGTAACTGTCCCTAACCGAATTGAGAGCAGTATATAGCCATGTATTAGACGCGTTATTGTAGCGTTTAAATACATTTTGAAAATGCAAATCTACTATTATTGACGTCACATATTAGTTGTTATGTCCCAACTGACAGACTAATTTAAGACCTCTTAATTTATTGCTTCATCTCATTGAAGAGGCAACGTTTCTTCCCCTTCACTCAGGTTAGTTTCAGTTCAAATCTACTCAAACCCTCATCCTTGCTGTATACTACATTGGTTATAGCTTAATATAATATTGTTATCTTTAATCTCTAAAATGTCTATTAATAATCTACTCCTTGCGGGTCTTAAGCGAGCAGAGTCGCTCTGATGTTACTCAATCCAAAAAAATCTCCATAAATATGTATTTATAAATAAAACCAGAGCTCTGAACTCGTTGACCCTTTCAATAAGAAATCAATATTTGAAAGTGTAAAATGATATATATTTTAATAAATTAGTATAAAAAGAGAAAAAAAATATACTTAATTCGTCTTACTTTACTTAAGCTTAAATGTTTGATGTGAAACTATATGTTCAATACAAAAAAACAAAACATTTAAAAAAAATTAGTATTAAAAGTGAATTTTGATTAATACTTTTAAGCACGATCAGTTTGCTATATATTGTTAAGACCACTTGAATAGTTTTGCATTTTATTGCCAATTGCATTAGGAATTCACGATTTTCTTTTCGGCAGTGCCAGTCCATTCCTCTTTTAAAACAACTTTACAGCCTAAGTCGCGTAAGGCAGCCTTAATATCATGCTCCACAGCTGGATGTTCGATCATGGCAGCATTCAGCAAGTCTTCGATCCCATGTGAGAGCCAAGTTTCGCATTGGTCACGAGATCGTGACACCATATTACGTATTGCCCAAGCAGCATTACGCTTTGAATGACATCATGCAATATCTGCAATGCGTATATACTCACTTTCATTTGCTATCTATATACTTACTTGTATCATTTTATTTTTCGGATGCAAACGTATGACTTCAACTATAGGTTCCGTCACGCCAATTTCAAAAAATGTCACACTATTATCCTTGGCACGTAGCGTTAAAGTTGAAATGCAGAGCAAAGCAACAGAGACAACGTTCTCATTTGACTAAAAGAATTTAAAAAAAAATGTTATCTATTAAGAATTTAAAAAATATTAAATTAAATAAAAAATAAAATAATAAATAGAAGGGTTCGAAGTTCGAACAGTAATAAAGAAGCAACAACAAAGATTTGATTAATTTAATGATGATACAACGCTGTTCCGACTATAGCCAAGTATGGTTGTATGTTGTATGGTGAGATAAATTTTAATAAATTAATCAAATCGTTGTTATTGCTTCTTCATTACTGTTCGAACCCTTTTAGTTTTTTTTTCATCATAAGAAGCGTCATACTCGACAAAAAAATTAATATATAAAATAATAATATAGATAACTGTGTTAGAGGTTATGATAGCCTGAGTAACTTATATTAATTCATTTGAAGTAATTTTTTATGTAATATCAAATAGTTTTTAATATTATGACAGATCCCAACTTCTTGAGATCCCTTTCCCAACCTAACCGAATCATATAAGTACGAATAGTACAGTTTTAATAACTTTCTATCTCTACTTTAAGGCTGCAGCCTTAAGCACAAAATTCTGATTGAGATACCCCGTAGAAACATCAGTCTTTTAATTGGTTTACTTACAGGTCACTGTAAACTAGGGAACCATGCTAGAAAATTAGCGCTCCCCTGCAATCAAATCTGTCGCAGCTGTAGGGAAGACGATGAGAGTGCCTCTTATCTACTATGTTTTTGCCCAGCTCATGCACGGTGGCGACTCAATACTTCAGAAGCCCTCTTTCTTGAGGATCTTGACCAATTACAGTACCTAACACCAAATAGCATTTTAGGTTTCGCCAAAGGTTCTAGGTGGTTATAAACCCTGATTTTTTCCTATATATACGATAACACAATATATACGATATATATACGATAACAATCCACTAGGGGTCGAAGATATAACATAACCTAACCTAAGGTTGCAGCAAGATTATCAAAAGACAGACTCAATCTGTCTAACTCATAGTATTGCTTTCGCAAACTCGATATCTCTATCCCGATATTGTAAATGCTAATATTTGTATGAAACATGTAAGTGATATAACTCTACTTTTTTATTTAAATATACACAACTTGCATACAGATGTCTGCGTATCGTTGTATCTTTCCATCTTGTATTAAATTGCTCAATACATAAGATTTCAACAACTGTTTGAATAAAGCTACCATAATACTTTAATGTATTTATACTGTAGTAAATATTTAAATTAAATATTAATACTTTATTACTTTAAGATGCATCCACACCACACCACACCTTTAGTGTATATGCATATTTAAGTGATTAATATTAATAACATGAATCATTAAATGACCAACTAATTTATACAACGATTATCAAAAGCGATATCAGATATCAATTTCAGTTCGGATTATTGGTAAATATAGCAACTTACATTGTGAATAACCAACAGTTCTTTTATTATGGGCGCAGCTCCTTGTTGCACTATTTGTAATTTAACGCTATCATGTCCAGCGAGCGCACGTATTAGTTTTAAAGCCTCACGGTTTATACGCACTGATTTCGGATTAGCAGTCTTTAGAAAATATCACAAAAATATAACCCATATACAAGAATAAAATTTTTCATTATACCATAATTTCAAATATTATTTTAAGGCCTCCAACTTCTTCAACAGCAGCACAAAACTCATGTCGCACAGATAATGTACCGATTGTCAAAAGTAGATCAGCTACCACATTTGTGTCTTGTATATCTAGAAATAATAGTTAAATCCATTGTTTTTATAAATCAATGAAATTATACAAATTAAGTTATAATAACTGACCTTTCAGCAACTTCGTTAAATCGACGAGTACTTCGTTAGCTATATTTTTTGCATGTTCATGTGCACAACCGTACTCAATACGTATATCATCATCCAGCACCAAGTAACGAAAGACGGCAATAACATTGGATAATACTTGCACGTTATTTTTGGATACGTGGGATTTTAAGTGTTTTAAAAGACCTGCATTCATAATGTTTTGCCGATTCATTTCATGCATAATACATGCTTTCTGCAACCATTGCAATGTAAGACAGCAAATCTCTACATTTTCCACTTTAAGTAAAGGTATTATAAGTGCTAAAGACTCTGCATCAAAGAGGTCGGGTTGCTTGTTAATAAGGCTGTTCATAGCTTTTAGACATTTTTCTAAAACCTCAATGTTTGGATTTGAATTATTTTCTGACAAAACTTGTCCCTCGAGTAGCGTAATTAGAACATCGTGAGCACCATTTTTCCCAGCTAAGACACGATGTGGTATAGACTACAAATATTTAAAATATTAATTTAAATTAATAATAATATTAAAATATTATTGTACTTTTTGGCACTCTTCTTCTAAAATAACTAAACACTCTAAAAGCGTTTCTGTTTCTGATGAATTTGCACCAATATGCGCCTTTATTTTGTCTATTGTTTCATTTAGTAATGGTACTCCACTATCCGGATTCAGAGCTAAGTCCTTTATAATGTTTGCCAAATTAATTCCCTGTAATAAATAATAATTATTATAAAGCAATTCAAATTTATTAATAGGTGCAATAACAATATTTAAAAGTAAATACGTACAATTGGTACAATAATTTATAATAAAGTAAATTCGAAATCTCTATAAAATAATTTAGTTTAAAGTAATAAAGAAAACTTGATTTATAGAAAACGAACACCTACACAAAGCTTATGATTCATTCATAGAAATTAGTTTATATGCCACTATTTTTTTTTTGTTTTTGTTTTTGTTCTTGAAACACTTTTTAATTAGTTTTAAAAAATTCTATTTTATTTACACCAATATTTCAACTATATTCGATAGTCATTTTCAGGGTGCAGGAACTGCAATTATTTATAATTTAATACAATTTTTTACTCACTTGTGCCTCAAATTGTTTAATAGTCTCTTCTTTAGCTTCCACTGGATCCATGGAAAAGTCCACAATATTTTCCTTAACAACATCATCAAATGTTTCTTGAGATATAACTTTCGACATATTGGTTTTACAATTTATTTTTAAAGAAATAAATTAAACCAGATTCCAGATTTTTAAACTTATCGTGCGTCTTCGTCGCAGACTTTTACTCCCAACTTCTTATTAATTTCTTAACCAACTCAATTCAATTGAGTTGTCAACAACAACATACTGAATGCTACCAACAACAACAAAGGCAAATATGACAGCTAACAGCTGAGCTGTCATTTCAATACAGGGCATTAATGTTTTCTATTTGATAAGTACAAATGTATCATATAATATGAAATACTGCATATACTTTTGACATAAGCGAACAAAACAAATTCATAAAAATTATTTTATATATATTACTAGATATTATATTAATTTTTATTATGTTTTAATATAAATAATATTCTTCTATCTTGTTCACACTGAAGTAGTTTAATTTATTATGATTACACGTGATTGCAATTCTACAGAAATAAATGTGCGTGTTTATTTTTTACCATTCCTTTTTTTAATTTATTTATGAGTCTCAATAGTAAATGGATTTGTATATATTGTTAAAGAAGAATTAACATGACCAGTGTCAAGTTAAGCACTACTGGCACTAATGGTGTAAAAAACTCGGCACTTGGTATTGTTATAACTCAATATAGTTTTTAATAATAATATTTAATAAAATTTCTTTTAATCAATAATATTGAGCTTGCCGCTTTAAAAACGTTTGTTTATAAATGATATAATGGAAGGTATTGAGCAAAATATATATATAATATTGATGAGTATATATAAATTTAAGTTCTGTAATTATTTATCTATGGTCATTGTACACATATACTAACACATATTTATGAAATGTTAGCCGTAATTTTTTCTTTCAGAGTAGCACAAAAATAATTGCAACTCACGAAATAAAACAGCCACAACAGTGCTTTTAAAATCTTCAGAGTTAAACTTTACTCGCAAAAATGTTTATATCTTAAGTTTCAGTGTAGTATTCTTTATTCTTTGCAATATTCTTTACCCTTTTAATATTCGTTTTGTTTTCTTTTATTTGAATTAATTAATTTTTAGTGTTTACAACTTTTATATATCATATTGTACAACACCCAATAAAATATACATATGTCAAAAATAAAGTGTGATTTGATACAACATGTATATTTATTAAAAATATAAATGCCTTTAAACACATCTACAAAAATGTTAAATTACTCTAAAAATGTTCGGTTGGGTAACAAAAAAATTTGAATCCAAATTTACCAATCGAAAATGCTATAATATACTTTTCCAATGCGCGGTCCGAGATATATGAGAAAGTTGGTAGTAATATGCATCTAAGTGCATTTATTTTAAAAAACTTTATAATTTTTTATTTTATACATAAATATATAACTTACAATTAAGCTGAACATGTGTTTCGCTACACACGTATCTATATTGTATTAAACATGTCAAATGAGTCGATAACATTTGCAAAATTCCCTCCGATAATTATTGTTAATTACAATTGCAAAAGAAGCAACACTGAACACAAAAATTTTGTAAATGTCAAAACAGTCATAAAATACACACGTTGTTGTATTGTATTCATCACATTTTAGTCAAATAAGGCGAATTTATATAAATTTATTAAGTTTCCATTAATATTTATTGGTGTTTTGTATATTAATTCAATTATAAATTTAAACTCATAAAATTACAATAATGGATGACGATTGGGGTAGGTCTACAATAAATAAAATATTAAAATTGTGTACATTGGTCGAGCGAAGCAGACTTATGACAGGGCAATATTAAGTCATTGCGTACAATTTATATCTAAATTTAGAAAATTATTACAAATATAATTTTATATTTACAATCTAATATATTTTATATATACAGAATCAGCTGCAGATAAAGAGGTTGTCATACGTCCAAAAGTAACAAATGATGTAAATAAATGGGAAGGCGAGGACGATGATGAGGACGTTAAGGTAATACATAATATAATTTATATTTTATTAAAATTTTTACCTGATTTATGTGCGTTGCATTAAACGCAGTTGAAAATTAATTCATTGTGTCCACGTGTTAACTTTTGCATATTCACAACTGCCTTCACTTTCTTCAGGTAGAAAAGAAAGTGTTTTAAAACTTGCTCTGCAGGTTTTTATTTTCTTGTGTTTGCTGAAATTGTCTGAAAATATATTTTAAACAAAAATTGCAAATATTGTTTTAATATACAATATTTGTATAAAATAAACTTGTTTAAATATATGTTTTTATTCTTGAAAAATAGATCTCAGCAAATAGCTCGATGTATTTGAGTTTGATGAGTTGCAAAAAATCGTAACTAACATTTCAATGTCACTTAATAGTAAATTCGTATTAAATTATTTATGCTTATTTATATATATAATATTAGCTTAAATGTATTTAAATTTTTATATTCAAACAATTTTTTTATTTTGTTGAAGTTGTCTTAACATCTATGTTGACTCAGAAAATGATTACTGGGTGATGATGGTATGTTAGTATATACCATCATGATATTATATTACTTTTTAATCATAATTTATATCTTTCTTTTAATATTTATAATACAAATGAAAGGCACATGTTTATTTTAATGAATTTTCGCCTTAATACGAATATTGCACTCAAGTCAAAAAAGACGTCTACTTTGTGACCGTCAGAAAATCTGTATTTTAAATATCAAAATATTAATTTTTTGTTTTTAACAAATTAAGTAAATGCCTAATTTAATAATTATTGAATTAAAAGATTTTAAAAGGGTCAAATATACAATTTTGGTTCTTAAAAGTTATCTAATTAAATTATTTATAGATGTTGTTGTTGTCGCCGTTGGGGATTTGCTTGTAAAATCCCTTTGGAGAATGGTAAATGGCACTTGATCGAGTTTTAAAAAAATAATACTTTATCAAACAGAAGTACTACACTTATAAAAAAGAGTATGAAATGATTTATACCAAAAACAAAAAATCCTTACTATCACTTAGATTGAAACCTACATTTCTTGTTCGTTTTGTAAGGGGCGAGCGATTATTGTTCATGGAACCATTATTACCATAAAATCAAATATTACTATGACTATCATTAAGATAATCTGGTATGCCTTTTCTATTTCTTATCTCTCCACTTTAGCCATTAAGGAACGGAACAATTGATTAAAATAATCCTTACTTTAAATAAAAAATTCGAACGGACTATATATATTATATTTGGTTATTCATTATCTTTAAGTTTTTAGAAAATATTTATTTTTGATTGGGTCAAAAATAAAAAAATATTGCAATTCAGTTCACTCATATTTTTTTATTTCCATCGTTAACTAAACGTCGAATTATACATTAATACAATATGTAATTATTGTAAATATTTTCGCACGAATCTTATCGCGACCTTTGACTACTCATACTTTTAAAATGCAATAAATAACATGCAAAATATAGATTTTTTTACTTTACCCTTTTTAACATTGAAAATTTTTTGTAAAATTATGCTTTGCTATTTTGGCGCTATAAGCTAGAACTTTTAATTTTGTTTAATTCAAATACATATACTAAGTTTATTTAAATTATCTTTTAATTTAAGTTTTATAATTATTATTTTTTTTATTTTTCTAAATTTTTAAGTTTTAATTTAATTACTCAAGTGAACGGAATTTTGAATTTTTTTTGTTAATTACTCAAATAGGATAGCTGGGAAGATGAAGAGGAGAAAAAAGACGAAGAGAAATCCGCACCTGCAGCCGTTCCAATTAAAACGAAACCAAATAAAGTTCTAAAGGCTAAACTTGCTGAAGAAGAGGTAAATATTTTATAATTAAATGTGATTTTTATATATCTAATATATTTTTTTTAACTTATATAGCGTTTAGCAGAAGAAGCTGAAGAGCAACGTTTAGCAAATATGACATCTGAGGAAAAAATGGCTGAAAAATTACGATTACAAAAAATTCAAGAAGAATCGGATTTAAAAAGTGCTTTGGAAACATTTGGTGTTTCTAGTATAG
The DNA here is from genome assembly GCF_002237135.1 of Teleopsis dalmanni. NCBI lineage: Eukaryota > Metazoa > Arthropoda > Insecta > Diptera > Diopsidae > Teleopsis > Teleopsis dalmanni. The sequence continues at coordinate 17,024,022 of NC_051847.1, read as the reverse complement.
CTAGTGGTTTAGATGCATTTAATCCACAAAGTAAAGAAGAATTTAAAGAATTTGGTGCCACATTAAGTTGGAAATTAGCTCAATTTAAAGAATCACCACATTTTCCTCAATTTGTAGAAGAATTAGTACGTAGCATATGTGTAAATTGTAAGTAAAGTTTGTTAATAATAATAATATATTAATTAAAATAAATTAATTGCAATTTTCTGCATATTTACAGTAAGTGCTACTGATATGAAAAAAGTAAAAATGAATGTTGAAAGCTTGCACTCTGAAAAGGTGAAATTAGAAAATAAAGCAAAGAAACCTGCTGGTAAAGGTAAAGCTAAGGCTTCATTACGCACCGAAAGCGATGTAAGTATAAATAACTTAATTTAGATTAACTTTTAAATTATAATTTATTTTATTTTTTTTTATTTTTTCATAAAAGGATATTGATGGTTATCAAAAGTACGGGAATGACTATGACGATTATGACGACTTCATGTGAATGTTACTATTACGAACCAATAGCACTTGCGGAATTTCGAGATAAAGTCGTTTATTGTTTGTTATATATAATTATGATAATGATGAAAAAATTAAAATAATGTTAAATAATGTTTAAATATTAAAAAGTCATTCATATAATTTTAATTATTTTTTGGTAAACATTTTATTACAAAATTATTTGTATATTCATTTTGTATAAATTAATAGAAATAAATAAACTTACTACTAAATAAAACTATATAAACTTAAACTTCTGGTATTTTTCATTTTGATATATTGATTATTGTATATAAGTATTTTCTCAAAAAAATTTTCCTTTTTTATATGATATAAAATATATATAAGCAAATATCTAATTTCATTATTGTAATTAGAGTTTAATTATTGTAATTAGTTTCATTCTTAACTTATGTTGTGATATAATTACATAAGTTGGTGTTGCTAAGAATCCGAGGGTCTGTGCGGGATGTATTGAAATCAATGAGTTTAACCTGTCTATTATATAGTCTCTTCATGTCCCCTGCTTTACAAGTCTATTCAGTCTATCTATATCAGTAATAACAAATATATTCATATTAAACTAAATGCATCACATTAAAAGGATGTGGGCCACATTTATATATATCGCTAACTTAATCGTTCTTGCAGAATCAGTATTAAACAATAATTAACTCAGTTTTGTAGTTCAAAGGCTTCGCATACATTTTATTTGGTGGAAATTAATATATAAATATATGTATTAAAAACGGTAGTGTAGTTCATAACACAGGCTTAAAATATTGTACCTGCTAAAGGTATTCCACAACTTGACTTTACGGACTGCGCGATATGGTGCGAATGAAGCGCGGCGTGTTTATTAGAAGTTAACAACATTTTCTTGATTTCTAATTAGCCTTTAATAACAAGGTTATTGTTAAAATTGAACCACAAAAAAAAATCGAAAATGATAGACAAGATTTTAAAAATTTATAAAAATATTACAATATGTTAAAAAGTTATATATTGTAATAATATAATCCAATTAAAACTAATTATTATTAATATATGCTCAAAAAAAATTAAAGATAAAATTGTGAATGCAAAATTTTTACAAGTCCCCATATATCCTTGTTATTAATCATAGCTGTGGATTCGCTATATTACTTGGTTCTCAATTAACACTACTACCAATAAGCTTTTATTCAAGCATAAAGTAAAAGTTTGAATGACATTCTTAATAAAAACTTATAAATTATGTTTTTTATAAATTATTTTAAAAACTTTTTAAATATTAATATAAGATAAATTTTATTCATTTTTCTATTCTTAATCTAATATACATATTTCAATACACTTTAATATGAACTGAAAACGTGTATTGATATTAAATCACTGTAAATCATATTTTTTCTAACATTAAAAAATAAATAATAATAAATAATTAAATGAAGGAAAATATGCTGTCATCTTTCTTTCAATGGTAATATTGTAATTTTTCGCTACAGTGCCACCAAATACAACTCTGGGTGTAAGAAAAAAATGGCAAAACAAACAAGATAAAAAACTTAATTAAATTGCTATTGACGACTTTTTCTTACACGTATATATGAAGGAATTTTGATTATATTTGTGTATTTTATATATATTTTTTAAAAACTTAATTTAATTTGTGCACTTTTAAAATTACATAAAGTATGTTTGCAAATTTAAAAAACAAATTAATTGAAGAAGTCAAATCTTCAAAGTTTCAGCAATTTGCGAGCGCAGCACAGGTGAATTGAAAAAAGATCAAAATATAAAAAAAAAGAGAAGTAGAAAAAAAACCTAAATAAAAACAATTCAATATGAATGCAACAACAATCAATTAAATCAAATATAATCAATATTGCATGTATGAATTGAATGCAAGTGAAAACAAATTAATTTTAAATATTATTGAAAAATTTCATATAATTAAATGAAGCAACATATTTCTTCTGTAGGCTGCAGTCTCCTCATCCACAAGTACGACACCCAGCTCTGACTCGACAGCAACAACAAATGAAAATTTTTTTAGCATAACTGAAGAAGGTAACAAATAATTTTTTTTATGTAAATCAATTTAACAAAAGTAATTTAACAGATACACCGCAAAACTCACCTCATAAGGAACATAAACTGCCACTTGGTGCTACACGTGCACGACCCCCTACACCGCAAAAATTAAATAATGGCACTGGTGCAATCCCACGTACACGTAAATTATCCAATTCATCAATGGCAAGTGATGTTTCTTTTCGTTTGCCTTCTTATGAAGCAACTGCCGTAGGTGTTTTGCTATATTGTGTAGCATAATTATTTAAATTATATTTCCTTCTATTCCAGGTTTATCATTTGCAATCAGATTGGGATGCATCAGGTAGTGAAATGGATGATTCCGCTTCGACAACAAAACTCGATATTATATCTAAGGAACAATTATATGACGCATACAGAAAATCTATAGATCGGTATCATAAATACCGCTGTCGCTACACAGATTTGGCAAAAAAATATAAGGACTTGGAACGTGACAGTGCCAAAGCCAGAGTAAGTTCATTAATATTTCACAACTTATAAACTTATTATAAATTTTAATTAATGTATTTAACAATTCAATACAACACAATGCGCACATTCTATGTTTTTTTATTAGTTACAACTTATTAACAAGTTTAACATTCCTGAATTCCAAAATGTTTCTCATTGAAGTTCTATAAATCAACTACTGTTAAATTTTTATCATCAACCATATTTGTTTGATATAAACCAATTCTATTTGTTTTTTAAATTTTATCCATTACAAATATTCTGAAAGCGCTCTTTAGCTGACACCGACGGAGACAGCAGAGAACTGCTTAAAAGAGCTGTCCATTATGGAAAATTTACTTAATAAAAACTAAACACTATTAGTATTTTACTACTAAGTGAGAACGTTCGTTTAGCCACGTATTAAAACAATTATTTATTTCTTTATATTGTATCATATTCATATTAAATTATATGTGTTATATTTTATTAATTTGTTCCATTTATATGCTCTTTTCAGTCGGTACTTGTCGAGACACAAGATAAAGCTATTCGACGTATCAGTGAACTACGTGAGCAATGCACTTTAGAGCAACAAGCAAAGGCTCATCTTGAAGAAGCGTTACGTATAGAGATGGATGATCTGCAGTGTAAGATGCAAGCGTATCAAACGAAGCTTTCACTACTTGGTGAAAATCCAGAAAATGTGTCATTGCAAGTAAGTTAAAATTAATAAACATATTGTAATCCAATAAATATTGACACTGTATTTCTGCACACTTACAGGAAGTGAATGGTACAATAAGCAAAAATAATTTAATTGACTTAGACAGTATAACAGAAAATGAAACACAGGATAAACTATTAAAACTGGAACGTCAACTGCAGGAACGCGATATGCAACTTGAGCAAATGAATAAAAAGTTGAACGAATCAACAACAAGTATAGAACTGTTGAAAAAACAGGAAGAAGAAAATGTTCTACTTTTAGCTCAAACAAAGCAAGCGATACATTCTGAACTGGAAAATAAGGAAAAAGAAGTTCAAACGCTGACGGAAACGCTTAAACAGAAACAAACTGAATTGCAACTCGTAAAAGATTCTGAGGCACTTTTAAATTCGCAACTTATAGAGTTCAAGGAATTGAAAGAAACTGTGAAAAAAATTTTGTTAAGTAAACAAGAGTTGGAAGCAAAAGTTATAGCCAGTGAGCATAACTTAAAGCAACTTAAAGTACAGCATGAATTGAAAGAGACGGAATTTATAGATGCGGAAAAAAAAATTGCTGAATTATTGAAGGAACTTGAACGGAATAGTTCTAATATACAACAGCAAAATGAACAACTAAGCCAGATAATGCAACGCTTTGATAATCAGGACAATATAACTAAAGGCGCAAAAAGTGAGAATGATTACTTTGCTTCCCTTGTGGTTACACTTGATGCCAAATTACAGGAGTATGAAGCAAAACTAAAAGAACAGGAACAAGCTCTGACGAAAAGCAGTGAAACTGATAATATAAGAGATGATGCACTTAAAGTAGACCAACTTAAAAAAGAATTGGAGGATTTAAAATTACAAAAAGACATTCAGGACCAGCACATCCAAAAATTGGAAGCTGAAATTAGAGAATCTAAAGAGCAAACTGTGAATAATGAAAATCAAGCAGTCAATGTACTTAAGGAGGAAATAAGTAACTTAAATAAAAGTTGGAAAGAACAAGTAGATCATATCAGTGAGGAACTTGCCATCAAAGATAAAGAACTTTCTGGAACAAATAGTAAATTGACAAAACAAAAGAAACAGTACGATAACTTGCAAAATAAAGTAAAAAATCAAAACGAGGAAATTGAAAAATTGAAAATCGAAATTAATAAACACGAGGAAAATTTACAAATGATGTTAAATGACTCGAAACAAGTTGAGATTGAGAAGAAACAACTGGAGAGTCAAGTCACAAACATCTTACAAGAAATCTCACAAATGGAGAACCAAATGAGTTTAGTACAACGTTCTCATGCTGAATTGGAAAAAGAGAAGGTTCTATTAGAAACTCATATTGAGCATATGCAGCAAGAAACATTAAATGCTGCTGAGGGTACACAGCGCTGGCGCGAACTTCTCAAAGACACCGAAGAAAAATTGAAGCAGGCAGAAGGAAAACTACAAAATGTTCAAAGTGAAAACTCGCAATTGGCTGAAAAGAATTGTTTACTTGAAGAGAACACAAATCGCTTGGAAAAGTTACTGACTGAAAAGGATCGTTATGAAGCGGTTGAATCGACAAACATGAGTGAAATACGTGGTAAGCTGGAAACAGCGGAGAATACTATACAGAAACTAAATGAGAAAATGTCACAAGTGTTTGATGAAAATTCGCATATGCAGAATGCGCAGGAACTAATGGATCACGATTACCGAACACTACAAGATAAATACGATTCTTTAGAAAAGGAAAAACTGTTACTAGAAGACGCGCATAATAGCTCATGCAGCGATTTACAACGTCTTAGAGAGGAAACATCGTCTATTGAAAGGAAACTAGAGGAAATGGAAAAACATTTACGAGAATCTGAGATTAATTTAAGCGAAGAGGAAAGAATATCGAAAAATCGTTTAGAAGAAATTGAAGCTTTAAATTCACAATTAAGCGAAATAAGAATAACACAATCTGATGATGATAAATTAAGAGATTTACTAACAGAAAAGCAGAAACAGAATGAGGCATTAATACAAAAAGAACTGGATTTCATGGCAAAAATAGAAGAGAGTGAAAATAGAGCTAATTTATTAGAAAATGAAGTGAAAAAGTTATCAGATCAAATTAAAGATATCGACAGTTCTAATGAAAACCAAGTGGAGGCTCTTCAAACAGAATTATTAACATTAAAAGAAGTTCTAAGAGAAAAAACAGAGGCAAATAATGAATTATTATTAAGAATGCAGGATTATGATAATATTAAAAGTTTACTAGAAACCACACAAGCAGAAGTAAGCACTTTTGGCCAGTTAAGAAAACAAGTTGAACTTGAATTAGAACAAAAACATAATTTGTTGGAAGAACGAAGTAAAATTATAGAAGATTTACAGAAACAATTGGGTGATGATGTACAAGTAAAAGAACGTTCTCTTGAAGTTGAGAAAGAAATTGAAGTACTGCGTAAAACAGAAACAGATATGCGTGCCGAATTGTCCACTGTCAAGAAAAATCACACTCAACAACTCAATGATATGCAATTGAAATTGCTCCGTTCTACAGAAGATGTGGAAACATTGCACGAAAGCAATGATGCCATCCAACTCGAAATGGATCAATTAAAAACCAAACACCAATTGCAGATGCAAAAATTAGAAAATGAGTTAAAGAACCTACAGCTAGAGCATGAAAGACTTAATACAGAATATCAAAACATTAGTGTGGATAGTGAGAAACTGGAGGAATTTGAGCAGTTAAAACTCGAAAATGAATACCTATACAAACATACTAAACAGATTCAAGATGAGCTGGACCAGCATAAAACGGAAGCACTTGAAAAACTGCAAGAGTCAAATGATACAAAAGAAAAATTAAAGTCTTTGCAATGTGAACTTTACGTACTTAAAGAAAATGCCGAAAAGCATGACGAAGAGATAAAAGCAAAGGATCTTGAAATGTGTGCAATAAAAGAAACTTCCGAACATTTGAAAAAAACGCTGGAGGATGAACATGTTGAACTTGTGCGTCAAACTGATCATGCGAAATATGTAACGGAACAGAATGACGCAGTACAAAAGGATTTATTGCACACCCAAATGTTGTTGGCCGATGTTGAACAGAAACTGCAAACGGTAAAAACGGAACTAGAAAAAACTCAACTGAACAAGTCTGATGAAATAAAAGCCAAAGAAATTCTAGTAGAAAACTTACGTGCGGATTTAGATCGTAATTCACAAACTATAGATGGGCTCAATAGAGAAGTGAGTGAATTGAAAACAGCATTGGAAGAAAAACAAAAATTACAAGAGGAAATCAAAGCACTTAAAGTAGAAATAACAGAACGTACCAATACTCAGAAAGGAGGTAATCCTTTCAGTGAAACAGAAACAACAAAAATGGCTCATAGTGATTTAGATCATTTACGCAAAATCAATGAGTGCTTGCAACGTGAATTAGAAGACTTAAAATATACATCGAAGGCAGATATATCTAGTTTGCAGCAAGAACTGGAAGATATGCAAAGCAATGCAGCGCTAATGACAGAGGAACTGAGGGATTTAAAAGAAGCTAGCAAAGCCCAGTCTAACGATACAATTAATTTAAAACCCCAACCGCATACCAATGTATCTGCAAATGGTAGTGAGTTTGAAGATGAAAGAGTAGCACTCGAAGCAAAATTAAAATCAATCATGAGTGAAGTGCAAGATGTGTCCAACCGTAACATCTTTCTGGAACAAAAATGTGAAAATTACCTTATACTAGAGCAATCAAACGAACGGTTGAAGCTGCAAAATGCGAAGCTGTCACGACAATTGGATGAGACTCTGGTATGTTTGTCATAATCACTGTAGATAGTAGAACTTAATAGTGTTTTTTTCTTCTGTTTCACAGGTATCGATGCAACATAATGAAGGCATAACTGCGAATACAGAATTTGAGTACCTTAAAAATATAATGTTTCAGGTAAATAACATTACTCTGGGCATAGTTTACATAGATTTCTATTATATGATTAGATATTATTATATAGAGTTTATATAGAGTTATACATTTTGTGATTTCAAAAGTAAACGTAGATAAAATTTCGATCAAATTTTTATATTAATATATTGTATGAACCTTACCATTTGGTGTGAAATACAAGTATTCTTAACGGGATGTCTAAAAATACTGAACTCTTTTACAATAATTTTTGGTGACTTGTCGCCACATAACATTAACAACCGTTGCTCTTAGCCAGCTCACAAGAACAAAACACTATATTACATAGGAAATTTTTCAAGTTCAACGGTTCTCAAACGATCTATATTGTTGTTGCAGCCCGTTTGTTGCTGTGGAATGTAAAATAGGTTGTTCTTGCAATTAAACAATGTAGTAAATTTAAACAATGTGGTAAATAATACAACTATTTGAATGAAGAGACAACTTCTTAGGAAACCTTTTGAAGAGAGCATTGAAGAAAAGTAGAATACAGAAAACTTGGATACCAGACACCGGTTGTAGTGCCGATGATATTAATAATATATTTAATAATATACGTATATCTTTCATTATATATTCAATAGAGTTGTTACATTGCTTTTTCTTCTTTTTTTAGTATTTAACTGGCTCAGCAAATGGCAACAATGAAACCTTAGTGAAGGTAATCTCAGCGGTACTTAAGTTCTCTCCACAGCAAACTCAAGTAGCTCTCGAAAAAGAGCATCAACGACGTTCCTTGGTAAAAATAGTATGCTTTTCAGAAATAAAACTAGTTAATTAATAATAATTATTTTTTTTAGATAAACAAAATTCTATAGCATGAAATGGAGCCTATTTTAAGCATTTGGTAGCAATAGTTTGTGTTAGTTAAGCAAACAACGAAAGAAGTGAAATTACTTTATATACCATACATAAACTAATCACATAAAGTACCTTAATAGCATGAGATCAATATCTTTTATTGTTGCAATAGTTTGTTTTTTAGTTTTTGTATATAACAAAAAACAAAAAAAAAAATTAAAATGCTTCATTAATTTTTTTGAAAACAGCAACAAAAGCTAAAGAAAGAAAGAAAGCATTTAAGAAAAATTATAAATGATAAAAATTATAAAAATATAAATTATAGTTATAGTTTTTCTTTTTTTTTGTTAAAACAGTTATTTTCTTTAAGTTCAAAATTTTATAATTAACAGATACTTATTATATTAATTAGCTAATTAAATCGAAATTTAATTTCGTTTATCAAATGTTTTATTTATTTTATAAACTTATTAATGCTTATATGAATAATGTAAAAATATATAAACATTAAAATATCATATTAAGTTATTAGATTTTTATAAACAACCGAGTTGAAATATCCCGCCATAAGGAGGAAGTCGAAAAATTTCTAAACGCCGGCATTATAAATCTTTTTAAAGCTAGCTAAATATTACAATTTTATTTTTAATTTTTACGTATATTTAAACTGTTCAGATAAGCATTAATTAGCAAAAATAAATATTTCAAAACAGTAAACTTTAAAAAAATTCACAAATATTTATATATTATAAATTGTGCAATTCTTGTAAATTTATTGTATTTTTATTTTTAAAAGTTTCCTTTTAGGCTAAAAACAATTTATAAAATTTGTATTTAAAATTAAATATATATATATCATTATATTTTAAGCTAAAAGAAGTTTGTATTCTATATTATCTAGTAATTAATACATTTTTACACATTATTAGTTATAATTAGGTTCAAGAGCTTTCTTATTAAACTCGATTATATTAATTGTTAATATCCCAACCGACAATTGATAATGCATACATCACAGTTAATATACTGTTTATTTTTATTGAGTATGGTACGCTATATACCGAAGCTCAAGTAATCTATTGTTTCAAATTCAATTATTTTTTATTAAGCTTCTAAAGATCGTAAGCATCTTTTACGGTTTTGTTTTGTTCTAATGTTGTCTGAAAAAATTTTTCTCGGAAAAAGTTACCGACTGTGGATTCAAAGCACTAAATGAATATATTGAACAAATTGATTCCATATATGGCATGAATCATATTCGAAGTATATCCGAATGTTTATATAGTAACCAGAATCATATGCACAGCTTCAGTCAGTACAGCGTCTGCGGAAAGAAGCTTCTCAAACTTAAAATTGATTAAGACCTATTGGCAAGTCTATAAACTGAATCGAAAATAGCAACTGGTGGAAATTATGATATAATTTTAAAAAAAATTGAGTGAGGCTAAAAATAGGAAAATTTATTTATTTTTATTTTTGTTTATTTTAATTTGATTAGCAATAAAACTTTCATACATCCTTCGTCGTATTAAAAAGGGGCCTCGCAATTTTCCAGAGTTGGTCTAACTCCGCCACTGATCATACTATCTATGTCTTATTTTTTTTATGTAAGTTGAGCATGGTGTCATCAACTCCAAGAAAACATTTTTTTATTTTTAGTTGTAATATTTATGTATTAATGTATATAGTTATTTTATGTATGACAAGATTTTCCAATGAAAGTCTTATTTTTCTACATGAAAACTTCAGCAACTAAAATAATCGTTAATACTGAATATGAAAAAGTAGATATGAATCGGTATAACACAGGTTGGCGAGCGAAGCACATAGTTTATTATAAGAAAGAAAGTATAATAAACCTATTAATGTTAATCATTACTTCATCTGGTAAGTTCACAAAAGAGTTTATATATTCCAGATAACCATATTCTGTGAGAAAAGAATTTCCGAAAACAAAAGAATACAAATATCGTGAATTTGTTTTCAAATGAATATTGTTTTAAATAAATTAAAATACAAGTGTATATTTTTATTTTTTATTTTCAACGTAAAATAAATTTATAAATTTCAATCATATTAATTTTTTTTAATAAATCGTTAAAGAATATTTTTAATATATATTTGGTTTATTTATAATAGTCTCCCATTCATTTCTTGTGTGACGAAGAAGAAAACTTTGTAAAGCGTTTTTCACATCGTAGCCTTCTTTGCCTGTTAGGTTGATTTCGCTTAAAATCAAAAAGCATTTTTTTTGATCAAATCTTCGTAAACGTATTATGGCTTTAACAACCGCTCCTCGAACAAGATCATCATCCACTTTTAAAAATAATAATATCTTATTAAAATATGTCTCCATATCATTATGGTGTAATGGAAATTTCTTAATAACTGTTGAATATACTGCTAAAAACACCGCTATACGGTTGTTGAGGCTGTTAATATGGAATCCAACATTGCTTTGTATGTGTTGGTTAACTGTATTAATATATTCGTTGAACATTGGATCAAAATGTGGTTCAATAATTTTCTTGATGGTTTGGTTGTGATCTTCAAATTGGCAAAATAACGCAAATGCGTATGGTAGTTGTGCGCAGTTTATTCCATTTCTAAGTTTATCCATCAAATTATTAAGGACATAATTACTATCCGGATGCCATTGCTTGAAATAGAGAAAGAATCGCAATGTTGAAAGTAAATCCTTATCTTTTTGATTGCTCATGTTATATCTAGTACACATAAGTCGATGTATTGCAACCAATAACACCGGCTCTTCATCAATAATGGAGCGAGTTCTTCGGGAAGGCAGTAGCTTTGGGTACTTTAATAAAATTTCATATACAATTGCTGAGAACCTCGAATAATAAAAGAGAACATTGTACAGAAAGTTCATTATCAATGATTGTTTGTCTTCCATATGTTCCACTAAATTCAGATAAAGCGTAGTGAGTTTTATTTGTGTCGGTTCATCTATCTTAACACGTTCATTGAAATCAAATAAATTCGCACATATTTGCTGGCAGATATCTCTTATAAATGCCTGTGATTGCTGAGGAATTTGTCCAGCTATTGTATTTATTTTTTTACAAACTGCATCCATATCAGTTGAGGTCTTCAATACAAAGTTAGTTATAATACATTGTGTTATACTGTCATTTTCGTAGCTCCTCATTGTATCTTCGAACATTTTTATTATTTGGGGCATCTTATAATCATCCTCAGTAAAAACATATGTTAAATTTTTTATCAATTTTGCTGGGAAGTTAGTTATTTTTTTAAAGGAAAACTTACACGAAACTTTGGTATATGCCATCATTTTAGAGATATTATTACTTTCTTCTCTTTCTTTGAAAAATGATGTCCGCTTAGATACTTCTATCTTTGCCGATTGAAAACTGTGTACCGCTGATAGATTTTGATTTAATGGTGGCGATCTAGGACTATCTGTTGATGACACCGCTAATGAAGTTATTTTCTGTAATTGGTTTGATGTTGATGTTATTGGACATAAAAATTCTTCGGAATAATCAACTAAGGTTCGAGTATTTGAAGGTAGTTTGATTTCACTATTAGCGGAATTTTTAGCTCTACGTGAGTTTATTAAAGATGAATTAGCGCCAATTTCTGTACGAAACGAATGCTTGTTTTCTTTAGCCAATGTTTCTACTGTACATGTTACATCGTCTTTTTGCACATCATCTGATGTTATATTATCACAGTCCATATACGTATAATTTTTATTTTTATTTATATTCTTAATACTACATAACTTTTTAACAGTCTTTAAGTTGAGATGAGATGCAATTGTGCTATCATGTTTTGCAGGATCAATATTAATTGTACTTAAGGCATTTTTCTCTTTTAGACGCTCCGAGCGTTTTGTAGGTGAAACAGAAAGTTTCCGATGTTTGAGAATTGGCTCACTTACATTGATCGGTATCTTTCGTTTGCCATCAGTAATTTTAAAATCATTTGATATTATTTCTATATCCTCACTGACTTTTGCTGTGCATATGTTATCATTCTGATGATTATTTACCACGTCCATTGAATTACTGTAAGTTTCACCGTAATTTACATTTTTTGTATCCTTATTTAAAGAAGTCCTTTTGACTTTCTGTATATGTGTATTTTTTGCAGCGCATTCATCTATAATTAACTCACTGCTATCATCACTTTCGGTATCCACATTTTCTATATGCAAAGAATAGAAAGGTGTAAAAGCTTTTGTGAAGGAATGCCCAATTTTCATCGGAGTATTTAAAACTTTTTTGTCTAAAACAATGTTACCGTCACTCTTCAATGGATTCACATTATAAATAGGTTTCAAGGCTTCTTTGAATGAGTCACAAACTTCTTTTGAAGTGCCTGCACTTTCTAAAGTATCTGGAAATTTGTTTACGACTAACGAGGACGTTTGTCCTTCATGTCTTCTTACATTTGAAATCATATATTCGACGTCCGTATTTGAAATTGGATTTAAAACTTCTTCAGAGGAGTTATCAATTCTTTTCATAGTATTTACATCGCACTCATCTATAATTATATTATCACTTGTTTCATTGTTAGATACATTTTTAGCATTAGTATCATTAGTAGGTTTAGTACCAATTTCTTCTGAAATGCTACTGCTTTCCCTATTACCATGTCCTTGTACACTATCGATATCCATATTAAAAATTGGGTTCAGAACTTCTTCAAAGGAGTTATCAATTATTTTCATAGTATTAATAGCACACTCATCTCTAATTATATTATCATTTGTTTCATTGTCAGATACATTTTTAGCATTAGTATCATTAGTAGGTTTCAAGACTTTCTTAAAAGGTTCAACAATTTCTTCTGAAATGTTACTGCTTTCCCTATTACCATGTCCTTGTACACTATCGATATCCATATTAGAAATTGGGTTCAGAACTTCTTCAAAGGAGTTATCAATTATTTTCATAGTATTAACAGCGCACTCATCTCTAATTATATTATCACTTGTTTCATTGTCAGATACATTTTTAGCATTAGTATCATTAGTAGGTTTCAAGACTTTCTTAAAAGGTTCAACAATTTCTTCTGAAATGTTACTGCTTTCCCTATTACCATGTCCTTGTACATTATCGATATTCAATATTAAAAATTGGGTTCTGAACTTCTTCTAAGGAGTTATCAATTATTTTCATAGTATTAATAGTGCACTCATCTCTAATTATATTATCACTTGTTGCATTGCTAATTTCTTCTGAAATGCTACTGCTTTCCCTATTACCATGGCCTTGTACACTGTCTTCCTCACTCTCGACTTGATTTCCTGTATCCATATTATCACATTTTTCTAAAATATTTGAATTAATATTTTCGTAACCATCATTAGCTACAACATGATCATCTCTGCTATTTACTTCTTCAATCGATAATCCAGATTCAATAATCATATGATCATCTGGTTTTTCGACTTCATTTTTATCTGTAAAAGTTTTTATTATAATATAGTTTTTAGAAAAAAATATTTTTTTTCGTTTTCGTATAATTACATTTATGGTTATCCAATGTTCTTAAATCAATATAAGATACACCAACAGATTTATCCTGCGAAGATACTTTTAATTCATTTTTCATGGTCTGCTTGCTTTTTTTAAAACTCCATTTCTTTTTTTCTGGCATCAGGCCCACATTGGCTTCGTTGGATGAAGTCGAATCTTCATCTTTTATTTCTTTTTGGAGACATTGTGATGGATCTATTATTGTAAAATGTACAAATTATTATTTGTAAAATGTTAATTAATTTCTTTTTAAATAAATATTAAATACCTTTATTATAGTTTGTGATATAACAATTCATACTATTATATGCAGATTTTATTATAGAATAAAGTCCATCATCATTTATTTGTATCGGATCTGTTTGTGTACTTTCGTTATTTCTATTGAAACCATCTATAAACCCAATGCTACGAGTAACACCTCTCAGTTTGGTACACGTTTTAGCATTCTTACTAATCAGCATTAATTCTGCCGGGTCAGTAATAGGAGTTACTGGGCGAAGAAATTTCAACTGCTTATTGTAAGCCAACAATTCTGGAAACAGGTCTGGAAACTGAACACCTACATCAATTGATCGAGTTAAATCACGCGTAGTCGTACCTCTTGTTGTACGATTTGGTCTTTCGTGGCCACATTTCGCACATTTTTTGGATTTAAGTTTTCTTTCTAAAATTAAACATTTTTTTTCACAACAGTCCAACATATAGCGCAAATGTTTTATTTCTCTCTCATAATTAACTATGCTATTATGTTTTTTTGCGATGTTGTGTATAAATTCGAAAACGGGCGGCAGTTCCACTTCGTCTTCCATCTCCATTTGAAGGAACGCATAAGTTTCTATATAACAAAAAAGAATTATATTAATTATATATATAACTTCGTAATTATTACAATAATATCAATTTTAAACACTTCATTATATTTTTAATTAAACTACCTCAACAAATCTTACTATTAACATTTACCGGCGCGGATGCCGTTATAAAAGAGTATGCAACACAAGTTGCCAATTTCACGTCACATTTGTTTTTAAAGTTACATTGATTACTGACCTTATGTCAATTTTGACGTGCAATCACGCTGTTCCAAGTTTGTATGATGCCTGTGCGTTTATACAGTACAATAATAATTTATGTTACTCGGTGTGTTCTGTTCATTGGTTATATAGCGTTTACACTGGCCGAAAATGGCTCATTTTGAATGAGCCATTTGAAAGTGTTTACATTCGTTATACTTCATTTGTTCTCATTTCAAACAGCTGATTTTTAAACTTGCCTGTTGATTTGATTTTTGGCCTGTGTCAAAAAAATATTGCATGAAGATTAAATATGCCTTCAAACCTTACAATATATATATATATTATAACTTAAAACATATTTTTAACTTCGATTAATTACTTTTTGGGAAGTAAAAGTTCTAAAAAGAGTTGCATCGTTTTCAAGACAAATGCAACCACAAAACATCTGTTTACCTTTCCTTGTAAATATATCAAAAACAGCTTTCCCTTAATTGTCAAAATGCCATGAATAGCTTTTATTTAGAGTTTGTTCAATATATTCCTTGGTATTTGAAACATATTTGGAATGCATTCGAACGTCGTTGGGACGCATTCATACAGAATGTGATGGAACGGATCGCATTCGCGCTTGAAATTTTGTATGCAAGAATGAGCCATTCGCTTCTCATTTTCGATTTTTGACCAAAATGAATCATTTTCGGCCAGTGTAAATGCCGTATTAGACTTTTGCAAGATTTTTTACTTTACTTTGCAAATACGTACAATAATAAATAAGTTATATTATATTTTATAAATTTCTATATATATCTATATGCTATATATATATCGTTAAGAGACCTATTAATCATAATAAAAATAATAGCCGTAATTTTTTCTTTCAGAGCAGGAAAAATATAACATTAACTCTGGTTGAAAGAAATTGGCAGCACTTTTAAAATAAGTTGAATGCTTTTGTTTGACATATGTTTTCTGTTGTGCTGTATACAATATGATATAATACGAACGACTTGAATTTTGAAAGATATTTTCATTGAACATTCACAATAAACTGGTTTTTAAATTTGGCTGCATTAAAACTTTAGTCTTAAATTTTTTGCAAGTAAAATCTAACTCCTTGAGGATTTAAGTTGCGAATATTTTTTTACTATTCTGTAAGAAAAAATTATGGCTAATATATATCTAGTAGGTTACTTCCATGTATAGTACTAGTTCCCACTATGTTCACTGATGTTTCTCTTGTTTCGTTTAAATACTATTTTTTTTGATAAAAGATTCAAGTTTATCAATGTATTTTAATGTATTTTATTTTATCTCATTTTGTTCCGTTTAAATAATATTTTTTTGATAAAAGATTCAAGTTTATCAACGTATTTTAAGTTATTTTTATATTCTGTGGCAAGATAAATGTCCGCCACATATACACAAAGAATTAATGACACATTTTAGTACAGCGGCTTCTCGACTCTGCAAGCTCTGCAAGAGGAAGGTAACCCTAGTTTGCTACTTTTTTATATTTTGAAGCTACTCTGATGTGTGTCAAAAATTATCTGAGTATTTTGTTTTTTATTCATTTATAAACCGTCACCGTCGTCGTTGGGTAGAAATTTTCGTTTTACTGAGAAGTTTTTTAATGTATTAAACATTATAAATTTTTCTAGTAATAACCAAAATACGAAAAACATACAAAAAGCAATTATTAAAATTTGTTGTGTCTTTAAAATTTAAAGTATTGCGAAGTGTGATAGAAAGAACTTTTCACGTTTTAAGTTAACTTCTATATATTTTATGCAAAAAGTTATTGTTTAAATATTTGCGATATTTATTTATATGTCGTCAGTAATATTTGAAAATAAAAGTATACAAATATAAATTCAATAATCAAATAAGTAAAAAAATCATACTAAATTTTTATAAAATCAAATCATTTTTATTGCGTGTAAATATGACCTCGAATTTGCGACAGATACCTTTGACCTGCAGTGGACACACTCGTCCAGTTGTGCATTTGGATTTTAGTGATATATGTGAGAGTGGATATTATCTCATTTCGGCTTGTAAAGGTACGTGTAGCTTTTTTTGTTTTTATAGATTAACATATAAATATATTCGCTTATTTGAATTTGTTTATTTGGTGTCTAAGACAGAAAATTGTCGCTACTGGGTTTATTTAATCAAAAATCACTTGCTCTTGTTCTCTATTGGCAACACATTTTGATACAAATCGTATTTCGAAGTGCTTTCCTCAGCCAGTTCACCTTTATTATATCAAACTGTTTGCGCTAAACATTGTTGTAGACAACTCACTTCTGTTTGTCTCATTGATGACTTGCCCACATTATTTTTATAAGAACATGTAGCATTCATGTTGGACTTTGAAATTAAACCCAAACGTTTTACATAATTAAAACAGAAATTGTTAAATTCAATAAATGTAATCTCTCAGTGCTTTCACAAGTTGTTATTCAATGATTTACATTCGTAAATGCCTTTGTTTCGTCTTTATAAGGTTCTGTTGGCCTTTCTGAACGTGGCACATCTTCAATATTCGATTTGTAGGAATGAAATCACATACAAGTGATTGGAGAATTTTATAGCTCACCACTAACGCGTTCCTTCAATTCACGTTCACCGTTAGCATAATAAATGTTACTAATTTGTTTCTTTGCTTTGATAGTAAAAAATAAAATAAATCTAAAGTGTCTACTTCGACCCATATTAGATGAAGCACCAACGAAACGATTTTTTCCACTTAACAATCCAACTACTCCAACTAACTCCAATTTGTTTAATTCCTCTATTGAGAAAAGACGGAATTCCTTTGCGATCACCCAATAGCATAAATAAGTTTGAGTCATTTCTGTATGTATCTTTAGGTGATTTTTTATATATAGATATACTTTAGTAAAGAAAGTATAGGAATGCGATCTGAGAGCTTCTAGTTTATTGTGTCTATAGATATTTTAACTCAAACTCACACAGCCTGACAGACATGCAAGT
Organism: Teleopsis dalmanni; assembly: GCF_002237135.1. NCBI lineage: Eukaryota > Metazoa > Arthropoda > Insecta > Diptera > Diopsidae > Teleopsis > Teleopsis dalmanni. The sequence goes on along the minus strand of NC_051847.1, from coordinate 17,005,978 downwards.
TATGTAAATTATTAAAATTATCAATTAAAGAGAATAATTTCCGACATACCAATATCATTGATATTTCTATAGAATACACTGAATCAATGCAAGTAACTTGTATAACTTCCCTTCCATCACAGTTGGTAGTAACAACATAAGCCGAATTTTTTTCTTTCAGAGTTGTAAAAATACAGCATTAAACCTGGTTGATACAAATTGGCATCACTTTTAATATATGTTAAATGTCTTTTTTGACATAAATTAGTTTAAAAACTAATTAATTTAAATAGAAGAAAACAAAATGAATATTAGAAGGGCAATGATAAGCGTTGTTATCTTATATATTTCAATTGATTAATTTACTTATGTATTTGAATTAATTAGTAAATGAAATGCTCATATGATCTTAACGGATAACTAGAATTTTGCAACATATTTCCAGAGAGCATTCACAATAGACAGATATTTAATTTTGGTTGCTCTGAAACTTAAGACGTAAAATTTTCTATGAGTAAAACTTAACTCTGAAGATTTTAAGAGCATCGTTGTTGCTTCACATGTCACATGCTACTCTGAAAGAAAAAATTATGGATATAAAAACGCTACTAATAATTGTGTATTATATAGGTTTTAAATTACTCAAAAAAGATCGTTGCTGTGGGATAATGCAGTCCATATTATTTACATTAATTGCATTTCAGAAAATATAAATGCGATAACAAATTTGAGTTTCCTTTACAAATATGTACCATCTGTTTGGTTATTATACTGTTTACCATATTATCTATAGAACGTTGATGTTTAATTTATGAGTACTAAACTAAACATATAAAACAAATCTTTATCATGTCAAAATTATATACCTATCACAAATGCAACAGAATCATGTACGTAAAATATTTCTATGTTGAAATAACTTTATCAAAAGCAATATCCCCTATTGTACCATACAAAAGATCATTCTAATGAGGCTCACTATTAACTTTAAATAATATATTACAGAATATAATTCATTATATCGATATTCGTCATTACTAGATTATTCCTACTTGCATTACAGAATCTGATCTTAGGATCAATTTTTAAACTAATTCAAAGTTTATACGAATATGTCTATTGAAAAAAACCCATTAGGTTACAGTGGTAGTCTTGCACAACAAAGCTCATTTGAGCTCAAATAATGGCTCGTTGTAATAAAACGAATTAACATTGTTTATACACAGACCAAAAGAACCCACAAAAGAATCGCGGTCTACAGACAAAGCTAAAAGGTATGGCTACTACCTCAATCTAGTAAAAGTGAACCAACTTGGTAAGTCTATAAACTTGTCTAATTTTGATATTTGTATCACGACGGTAGGAAGAGGCCCCCAAAGATTTTTAATCTTCTGTTGGCCAAACATGGGAGTTAATATAGAAGGAAAAATACGGATTTTAACTCCTCTTTAGTCCAACAACCAAAAGTCATTATATCGTAGATCCAGTATCATAGTATATAGTGTATAGATCCTAGTACATAGTAACCTGTAGCATCGGTACCTGTTGTTAAGCATATTTCTGACTGTTACGTTTCTTGAACAGTTTTGACCAGATCGATCTTGAGATTTCACACGAGTTTACATTTGCCTAACTTTTTTTTTAGATATACTGAGATATTTTTATTTAATAGACAGCTGGCGTTGCAAGTGGGATACCAATATCCTAGCAATCCAGTGTAAAATGATTGGAAAAATTTATGGGGGTCTTAACAACAAATCTTCCTTTGTAACATCAATTGTCTCTCTGTAAAAATTAAGAGAATAACTTTTAATGTTGGGTAAATTAGTATTTTGAAAATTGTATGAAATTGAACCTATTCGATTCAAATGTTCCATTCAAGCTGCTCGATCATCGATCTCAGTCTCTATAGAAGCTAAGGAAAAAGCTTTTAAAGTTGAACAATTTAGTATTTTAGGGACTAGATGGAATTTTAACTGTTTGACCCAAATGTTCTATTCAAGTTGGACCTTTAATCGCCATTCTATTTATTTATTCATTTCGATAAATAAAAATAGATGAACGAATAAGGAAAAGTTTATTAACACTTATTATAAATATATTAGTTTTTAAAGTAAACCTATTAAGGCGCTATCCAACAAGGCTAGGAGGCTATCCAACAATAATAGTATAGATAAACTTAATTTTTTTGATGCTGTACAATAATGTTATTATAATTATATTGAACCATATTTTGATATTGTAATGAAAGTAACTGCAGAAGCTCCATCGTTCGTGGGTTTGCAAATGATTTATTTTGTAAAACATATTTGCCCTAAAAATAAGTAATCATTTTTGATTGCAATTCATAATTCGGAATTATTCTATTAACAAGAATGATCAAGTTAAAAATATTGTTGAGTTTTTTTGTTTAATTAACCAAATCTCTCCATTGACACAAAACCAGTTAATCAGTATGAGTTCACATTCTCTTACCTTACCTAGTTTGCAATATGAAGGAACCTTGACCCACATGAATCAACGCGTTATCAACATTCGCGCTTGTTCCTGCCTTGACGTGAAATTCACATAAGCGAACTTAAAAATTTAAAACTAGTTTTATCTCCAACGTTTGTATGTCATGTGTATAAACTCTTATTGAAGTTTTAATATATAAATTTACAACTAAATGTGTTCGCTTGTAAGCCATATTTTGTTCTATGCGGAAACCGTGTTATTAAACAATCATGTAAATAAGTATCAGCAAATAATTTTATCAGTGCATGTGTTAGTCTACATAATTTTGTTTAGAATATCAGGAAGTACCTTGATACTTCCATATACACTGTTAACGCTTTGATTATTCTTCGTAGAAATGTTGAATCGGTTGCATTCTTTGTTTTGTTATTTTTTGAAACTGTTGTTATTGTTTTATAAATTTGTTATATATGTCACACAATATAACAATATTTTCTGCATAGAGCATATAGAGAGAAAGGTATCTGGTGGAATGAGCTGATCATATCTAGTGTAGAAAAAATCTAGTTCTTCCTAGTTAAACCAGCACGCCTTCTAAGCTTAACGGTTTAGTGAGAATTTATTATTAACTATCTTTTGTTCAGTTTTCTATATTATTTTACTAGTCGACATATTTTGCTCCCTCGGGTACTAGGATATATGAGAGTTATATGTTCTTTGAGACAGAGATAGCTAAATTAAATCGCCTTGTAAGAACTCATTTACTTCAGTTTTAATGTCACAATATGTGACAATATAAGATTTATATATATATATGCATCAACCATTATTGTGCTCAAGTGGGTTTTCGTTCATATATAGAAAGTTTTATAAACGCCCATTATAAGTTGCGATTATTTTTTTGCTACTCTGAAAGAAAAAATTACGGCTATTCTTAAATACCCCACTTGGCGGCGTAAATTAAAAGTTTCCCATAGAAAACATAGTACGAATAAATCTTCATTTAAAATTTTAACTAATATCATTTGTCTACTAATCTTTCTTTTAATATATTATGTTGATGCTGTTTGAGCCAGTGCACTTAAGCACTTTTACTCTTTCTTAACTCGATGTATTTTCAAAACCCCTCTTTACCCCTTGACTAGATTATTGTTTATCATTTCATCAGACTAAGCAATAATTGACCTCAGATCTGCATACCTCCCGAGGAGCCTGTGACCATTTTGAGATTTGATAACGCGGTGTTGGTAAGTCTGTCAGTTTTCACAAATAATTTCAGTGCTCTATCCTTAATGTATTTTTTGATGGAGTCAATCTTGATGTCCCTGAGGACAATATCTAAATTATCACTTAACATAACTATAATTAACCTTTTCAAAGTCAGAATAGTCAGAAATGTGACAAAATTATTGCATTTAATTATAAATAAATTAAAACATTAATAACCTTTAGCGATACCATATGTATTATAAATAATATGTGTTGAAGTTTTACTAAAACTTTAAAGTTTATTATGATTGTTCAATAATGTTGAATATCTACCCGTTGTTGAGATAATTTAAATAGATTGCAACTTATTTATAATTATAATGGAGTCTCCTAAATAACAGTTTACGAAAATGCAAAAAAAAATGTTAAGAAAAAGCGAACGTAATAAATTCTGAATTGAAATTATTTAAAAAGTGCATCGGGGACGAGAGCTGCAAAAAAAATGACCAGCTCACCTTGATTTTAAGAGCGTCCATAGAACGTAAATGCATCGCACGATAATTGTACGTCCATAAAAAGTTTGTTGTCTCGATGCTGTTGTTATGCGTAAAGACAAGTAATGAACATTAATTTATGTTTATTTTAATGTTTTAGTCTTTCAAATTAATGGATATATAATTAGCATTAACTCTATCAGTTAAAACTACACCTATGATATTAATTAATAAATAATGCGTAACAGGGCATATTACTATTGAGTGTTACTATTTAGCATTCTAAAGTCTATATATAAATTGTTATATACTCGTACATATAGTTATGTATTGACTAGTGATCTTTTTAGCTGAAATCCATTGTACCTTAATCTCCTCTATAACGTGGTATCCTTACAACGCGTTTTTATATTACGCGATTTTAATTTCGGAAGACTAGATTAGAGTGGCATCAAAGTGGACGATCACTAATAGTAGCAGGTTGTGATACAACTAAGACGATCACCAAATGCAAATGTAAAGTACAAAATGATGCGCATAGAAAAGCAAAAGAACAAGCACGACTCCTATATTTAGGTAAAGTTGCCTACCCTGAAAAGTGAATAAACTTGGCCATCTCCCAATTTTTTATGGTTTATAACTCAGTCAGTGACTCTTAAGATATATAATCTCCTTCTGGTTAATATGGGCAGTGACACATAAGATAAAACACAGCTTCGCCCTCTTCTGCAAAGCCACAGCTATGACAATATGGGAAAGACCAAGTCTCATTAGAGTCTCCCTAACATGGAGTGACCTAACATCAACCATACTGACTCTGACATGTGTGGTTTGGCAAGCTCGTCACTAAGTTGAACACTGATAAGTCAAGCCAACTCAATGAAAGAAGTCTGACACTCGGATTATTAACGATTCAATTGATAGTCTGCGGGTACAGAAAACGTCACAAGTTTATTTAAAATCTTAGTATTTGTGAATATGAATTTTGGAATGCAATTATAACATTTAAGACAATGTTTCCGCGTTTTTTCTTTACCAAAATTTTAAAAAAAATATAAATATTATATATATAAAGAGTGAAATACTTCAGTCATAATTAAAACTCTTTAAAAAGTCAGAAACATTATTGATAAATTTGAAAGAATTATGAAATACAATTACGAGTCAACAATTTGCAGACCATTGTACAGTGGTATGCTCACCGAAGCATTCCTATCTCCTAGTGCTATTTGGCGAGGATGCCCCACTCTTTTGCTCTTGACTATTCTTTTTATTATTCCGTTTGACATTTGATAAGTAAAATGCTAGAATCGTCTGGGGTCTTTAAAATAAAATTGAAAAATTAATAAGTGCGTCTAGAGTCTTTATGTCGCCGCTGTCTCCAACTATTAGTAAAGCTAACTCTCTAAAGCATATATAAAAATTTAAACGATTGATATACCATACATATGTGTTAAAACCGTAGTTGCTAAAGGAGAGGCTTCTCAGCTGACTAACTGTCTACCAATGACTTATTATAAAAAATAAATAATATTTGTTAATAATAATAATTTTTTAAGAAATAAAAAATTTGGTATAATGGAATTTAGCATTTAGCATTTCGATGTGGGTCGTTTCACATTTTACTTATATCGAAAAACTCGCAAATAAAATTTTTATAATTTTGTAATTTTTTTTACTCTTCAGTATGTTTAATGTTCTCTCGACGAGTTTGTAAACGTAAATGCATTTAATTAGTTTTTATTTTTATACACAATATTGTTGCAAATTGATGTTGTGCAGTTTGCTTGGCAGTCAGGTTGGCCTGTCAGGTCGTTGGCATTGATGCAGTCATTCAGTCAAGGTTGCTTCCGCTATTTTAATCGCTTTCTGTGTAAAGCAAAACATTGAATGAAGTTTTTGTTATTCGTATTTGTTTTTGTAAATGCAAGCGTGACTTCTCAGTTTAAAAAATTCTCAGTTTCGAGTCATGTTTCTTACCCTTCTCTTGTAACTTTAAAGATTTTTCTTCTTTCATGTAATTATCACATGGACAATTAGCAATCAATTTAACTACTTGCAAGGATAAACTGAACAGTCTCTTTAATCAAATTGGGAAGCACTTATTTGTGGTCAAAAATAATTACATAGTCCACCAAAAACATTTAAGGTGAAACAACGGACACACTAGTTACCTAAAATGGCTTGTAAAGAATGCCTTAGCGTTGGTTTGGGTTTATAGCTGACATTCATTTAGCGGCTCCGATTCTGTCATACGCTATGTATATTTTGCCGATAATATAAAAACTTATAGTAGCATGAAAAATACTTAATTTGATTTATTGGAAGCATTTAAGGGAAAAGTAAATAACATGGTATTATCCAATGTTGTAGTGTCCTTAAAATTATTTGTGCCAGGCGTCATAACTCATTTATTCAAATAAGTCAGTATCTTACAATCGAAATGGTATACTTTATATACGTATACATTTGTAAGTTCATTTTGTTTTAATTTTTCTATCTCTTGTTACGAGCTCACTTCGCCTGTAGCCAGTTTTGGTTCACGGTTGGTATATTATCTTTTACCAATCGGTATAGTTTATAATAGAAGGAAATTCTTTCAAATTTACACTATAGTCTAAGCATTCTTACTCATTCTTTCTAATTAAACTAAATTTATAACACCACAATTTTTTATTTAATCAAACTTTGAACTATTTTAAAAAGTTTCTCAATTTAAAGTCTAGAAAAAAATACACACTATTCTGTTTTGCATCGGTACTTTTGATTCTATAAAAAAATTTGTCTCTTTCAATTGGTCTCTTCAAAGTCATGCTCTATCGGTTACGGTGTAGTTTACTTGTAACTAATCGCCATCTGTATTTTGGTTTCATTTTGAATAGTATAACGCTACGTATCTTTCCTAATAGATGCATAGCGCCAGATTTTATGTCTTTGTTGAATATGTCTTTGAAAGAAATGTCTGCTTATATACTAGAACTACAGTACATAGGAATTTATAAGAGAACAAACGTAATTTTAAGTAAATGAATAATTAGTATTACATTTTAAGGCTGGAATTATTTTTGATTTGTCTGTATAAAGCATGGACCTTAAAAATTTCTGTAAAATATAATCTACGTTAGAACTCCAATGCAGTACACAATATAGCCATGCTTTAATAACTCTGACTATATAACATGTGATACAGTCTTGTTAAAACCAAGAGTCCTGGAAAACATGTTCTGTCATATATTCAAAAATAATCCAACATTCAGGACTCTGTTGCACTTGTGTTGAACGGTAATATTCTAATTTTTTTTAAACAAATACAACTTCATAGGTATATCACTTATCCATACACAGCACAAAATTTTACATTTTTAAGCTTACTTCGGAAGCTGATATATCTTCTTTAACTCTTCACTAATATGTTTTATTGAAAAATCGGTTGATACAAAAGTGAGTACTATAAACCTAATGCTTAGCATTCTCTAAACCGTATCTTTTGTGATAAAGTGGATGAAACACTGTTTAAACACCAAACCTAAAGGACTTTTTTAAAGGTAAACATGTAAAACATCTGACTTGTAAATAGCGTTCTTTTGATAAGCTGTAACTTCTCCTATATAAGTAAGGATTGAAGATACTTCACACCAAACTCATTACTATTGCTTTGAACTTTTGTATGCCTTACTAACTATTTATACTTTATAGTTAGTAAATATAAGAGTACACTCTATTGTTTTGGGTTTTCTACCTCCGTGTAGCTTGTATAAATGTATATATTTAGTATAATTTTATTTGTGTTTACTTTAAGAATTTATTGGTCAGGTATACTATAATCAGCTTAATATAATTTCCTATATAAAAATCATATTTTTTGTTTTTCAATCCTCTCATATTAATGCAATTAATGTGTTTTCCATTAGCGCATTAAGAATTTGAAGTGAATTTCCGTACTTGAAAATAAAAACAGTGCCGTTCATTGTGTTTTCTGTCTGAATCATTTTTGTTGTTTTTTCTTATGATGTAGTTCACCTTGTTGGATAAGTTTTTGCTTGTAAAATGCAATCATTCAAATGATTTTAAAAATTTAAATTATTTCAATATTTTACACATTGATTGATCTTAAATATATTAATCGCACACATGTTGTTCTCCTTTAATTTTAGATGGCAGTCCTATGTTGCGCCAGGGTGATACTGGTGATTGGGTGGGCACTTTTGAAGGACATAAAGGTGCGGTTTGGGGTGTAGCACTTAACAAGAATGCAACTTTAGCTGCAACTGGAGCTGCGGATTTTACTGGAAAAGTATGGAACGCAGTTACCGGTGCTGAAATACATAGCTTTCAGCATAAACATATAGTGAAAACAGTAGCATTCGATAAATGTTCTGAAAATATTGTTACTGGTAGCAGTGAAAAGTTTGTAAGAGTGTTCAATCTAGAACAACCGAATATGGAACCGGAAATCTACGCTGGTCATAGTGGAACCATAAAACGGGCACTCTTTTGTCGTGATGATAAATGTATAGTTTCGGCAGCAGAAGATAAAACTGTACGACTTTGGGATCGCTTAACGGGCAACGAAATACAAAGATTACAATTTACACATAATCCTAATAGTTTAGAAATTTCAGCTGACAATCATATTTTGACAATAACTCACGGAGGTAGTATTAGTTTTTGGGAAGTAGATACATTAAAGAAATTGAAGGAAATAAAAGTACCGACGAATGTTTCGTCTGCTAGTTTACATCCGGATAAACATGTTTTTGTTTGTGGAGGCGAAGATTTTAAGATGTATAAATTTGATTATATTACTGGGAATGAAATTGGTAAGTTTTAGAATTTTTCAATAACAATGGAAAACCTTAAAAGCATTTTTCCTCTCGTTTAGAATCTTTTAAAGGTCATTTTGGACCAGTCCACTCAGTTAAATTTAGTCCTGATGGCGAACTTTATGCGAGCGGATCAGAAGATGGTACGCTGAGATTATGGCAAACTACTGTAGGAAAAACATATGGACTTTGGAAATGCACTGAACCTGGAGAGTTAAATAATTCCTTGAATTCCCCACGTGAAGTTCATGCTAACTGAAATAGAAAGGATAGCAAACTGTCATGAAAAAAAAAAACGACAATTAAATTGCATTAAGTTAAGAAGAGTAGCATAATAATTTTATAAGCAAATCTTGAACACAAAATTATTTTATATTTTTTAAACTCTCATCATCAAACTTAATTTTAAAAAATTATTTTATTTTATACAAAAACAAAAAAATCTTAACAATAATTTTTAAAAAATTCTCGAATCATATATATTTGAACATTTATTATAACACTAAAGTCTTTCCACATGTATCTTGTCCTTTCACTATATATTGTATTTAATTCAAACTTAAAATTCATGAATCAATGATGAATATATATTTTTGTAAAAAATAAATAATAAAAAAATATAAAGTAGTACACCAGAAACCAATTATTTCTTGCCAGCATTTAAAAGTTGTGCAAAATTAAAAATAAATTATATATGGTTATCTCTCAAAATTATACATAATCGATCTCTTCAGATTTGCGTACATAAATAAAGAATATTTAAATGCCATCAAAAAGTCTATGAATTGGATCATCTACATTGAATTTGTATTACACATAATAAAGCATATTTAATAAAATTAATATTGAATATATCTTATAAAGAAATATTTATTATTACTAATTTAAGTTTCGAGTGCTATTTATATCTTTTAAAATAGATTACGCTTAAACTTATTTCACTAAACAAAAAAAAAAATACAATTTTGATTAAGATAAATTTCTCCGAAAAATATTAACCTGATTGAAATATTACTTATAGTTCCACATATAACAGTTCTAAAATTACGAAGTTTCATTGAGCAATCGTTTTGTTTTGTAATGCTTGTTCTTTCATTGTTAGTGCTAGTCGTAACCGTTTGGGTAACAAAAAAATATATTAATTGCAAAATATTTTACTTTTTAATACAGTTAAAATAAAATTATATACTAAAGCAGAATATAGCAAAGACTCTATAGCTTAAGTTAGGTTAATGTGGCTGACCGTCAGCTACATATAAACTTATTGGTCTCTTGTCAAACCAAAAGAATCAAGCCCTACACGATGTTTTGTAGTAGACATCATAAAGAAGTCCAACGCATTGCAGCATCCTTCAGCCTCTCAACAATGCGAGACATAAATATATGATATATGTCAAAGCCTGCTTAACTTCCAGCTCTCTACACTTTTTATATTCATCACTATTGGTGGTCATGTATGCGTGTACCGCTGGAAACAGTAGCCCATATATCTATGATAGTTATGATAGTTAATCTAGTAGTCTATTAACTACTAACCTTTCTTGCCTTTCTAATTTTCTCAACATTTTTTGGACATAATGTGATGAGTTTTTTGCCTTTATCGCTGCATAACTATATACATAAAAGTTTAATTTGGAGTTGCATTCCATTTTAATGTACCTAGCTCTACAACCATATATTTGCACTATTCTTTCTACAGCTTTTCTAGTTTTAAGAACATTTTTGGATGTAATAAATTGTTAGGTTATTGAATTTTTCTTCTGGAATGTCAAACAACTGGGTCTCACCTTTGACTCTAAACTCATCTGAAACGCTAACTTGGTAAAAACAGTACTTAAAGCGACATGTCGTTCTTCAATCCCAATTGTTGAAGACCAGTTGCCGTCTTCAACCTCAAAATCTCCTCTGGCGCTTCTACATCGAGCTATCCTTTTGGAGAAAGCTAGTGTAAATACTAGTTGCGTAGCGCTACTTGACAAAGTAAGAATGATGGCAGCATCGTATAAGTTACTGAAGCTCTGTGCTTCACTTCCACGAAAACTCTAATCACGTTATTTCCTTGTGTCCCATCCAGGCTTTTGGTGAAATCGTAAACTAAGCTAGTGGCAAATAGACTTAATCGCTAGTCCAGAACTGAAATAAGACAAGAAAGTATACTAAATCAGGATTTATTATCCCTTAGTTCTAACAATTGTACGTCTTGTTACCTATACATTGTTGAAGAGTCCGGTTCCTTTATACCAGGAAGAGATCTAGAAAAGATCTAGATAATCTAGATAGAAGAGACCTTAACATTTTCACGATTTCAAACTAAACGACAGAGTTGGCAATGGAATTTATATATGAAATATATGAACAGCGAAGGTGGTATTAAATTTGTGATAGACATTAGAGCTATTTACTTTAAAGTCGACATTGATGGATTTCTAGTTGTCTAGGTTCTGCAATGTCCAACTCAAATGGGTACCTGTACATAAATACACTTCAAGCAAATAGAAAGTAAAGAAACGTGCCAAAGCACGCGATCTGTTTCAACTAAAGTGGAATAAAGTCGGTACTATAGTATGCGTGTTGATTAAATATTGCGTATTAGGAAAGTAAGTAATAAAACTTGGTCAGTTATAGATGGGACCAAAGATTTAGAATATTCTTCAAGACAATGATGGCTACTGAAATATGAGGTGGAGTACAATTTCATTTAATAATTCGCCTTATGTGTCACTGCCAATCATCGACTAGAAGAAGATTCAAAATATTTGAGACCCCTTCTTTAAGAGATCCAACAGCGCTGTCAACTTTATAATTAAGAACATAGCCAAGTTTTTTGACTTGCCAGGTTAGTCCCCTTTTACTTGAATGGAACAGCGCACGCTGCCTGTTCACCAGATGTTTGGGACCTCATCCTTTAAGGTGGTTCTTCAGGTGTCATAATGAGACATTACTTGTATTTAAATGAACTTTGGTGCACAAAGCAGCTTACATTTTTATATAAAACGCCTATGAAATTTTGTTTATAAGAAACAACACTGAACACTTTGTTGTTAAGAACTAGACAAATGTCTGCTTACTTTAATTTGTACTTTCCCGCCAATATTGATATTGAATTTTATAGAAACAGAAACTGAATAATCAAGTTCGATAAAATATTTAGACACGCTTCTTTATTTTTAAATTTTTGTTACATATTGCTTTCTGATATCGTATCTTTAAGTCAATCAGACCCCCGAATTTTAATAAATTAATTTTATCAGTTAAATATTAAATATAGTTTTTAATTATTTTTATTGTATTTTATTTTATTATCTAGTGATTTACTAAAATAGTTAAGAATATGACCAAAAGTCTGATATAAAAGCAAAATAATCCAACGATGCAAGACAGTTACTCTCCACGAGTAAAATTGAAATGAAGTGTATTATTTTGGCAACGAGCCTTGCTCTCATTCTAGCAGCGGGCAGTGTTACCGCTGGTGACAGACCCATTTCGGATTGTGTAAGAATTATAAATAAATATATAAGTAAATTATAAATATTTTTCTTAAAATAAATTTTATTTATTTATTTCATAGGGTGAACGTATTCTGGATGATGGATATCCCATGGAAAGACATACCGTCACCACTGAAGATGGTTACATATTAACTATGCATCGCATTCCGTACTCTCCAAAAACCGGTGACGATGGTAATCGACCAGTTGCTTTCCTTATGCACGGTATGTTGAGTTCCTCATCTGATTGGGTTTTAATGGGACCCAATAAGGCTTTGGCTTATATCTTATCCGATGCTGGTTATGATGTTTGGATGGGCAATGCTCGTGGTAACACCTATTCAAAGAAGCATAAGTACTGGCCCACATATTGGCAACTTTTCTGGAATTTCAGTTGGCATGAAATTGGTAAATGTGTTTGTAATTATTTATATATATTTGCAATTAAAAATTTCTTTATTAGGTATCTATGATGTGCCTAATATGATTGATTATGTACTTGAAGAAACTGGTGAATCGCAAGTACAATATGTTGGACACTCTCAGGGTACTACAGTGTATTTAGTTATGATGTCTGAGCGTCCAAAATATAATGATAAAATCAAATCGGCACATTTGTTGGGTCCAGCAGCTTACATGGGTAACATGAAGAGTCCTCTAACTAGAGCATTTGCACCAATTTTAGGACAACCCAATGCCATTGTTGAACTCTGTGGTTCTATGGAATTTATGCCAAGCAATCAATTCAAACAGGATTTGGGTATTGAAATGTGCCAAGCAACCTCACCATTCATTGAATTGTGTGCTAATGAAATCTTCTTAATTGGTGGTTACGACACAGAACAACTGGATCCTGTAAGATCATAACATATACTTTAAAAATTATTTTGCTCGATATGAGAATAATGGTATTTCTTTAATAGGAATTAATTGAACACATTAAGGCTACATCTCCAGCTGGAGCTTCTGTGAACCAAAACATACATTTCTGTCAAGAATACAACTCTAAACGTTTCCGTAAATTTGATTACAGCATTGTACGTAACCCATACGAATATGGCACTATGTATCCACCAAATTACAAGCTTAAAAACGCTAAAGCTCCAGTACTGTTGTACTATGGTGCTAACGATTGGATGTGTGATGTTTCTGATGTTCGACAATTGCGTGATGAATTACCAAATATGCAATTGGACTATTTGGTGCCATTCGCTAAATGGGCTCATCTGGATTTCATTTGGGGTACCGAAGCTAAGAAATATGTTTATGACAAAGTATTGGAGGAAATGGAACAATATGAATAGATTATTTGATTTATATAATAAATATTGAAAAAGTAATTCATAATATTTTATTTTATAATTTGACCATTTTTTGTATATCTATTGTAGTGTCATTTACGATTCGTACGATATTGAATTGCAAAATGAAAGGGAAATGATTGACATGCTTTCATAATATAGTTAATAGATTATTGTAAAATGTTCAGCAATTTAATTTATTAGTGCAAATCGAAGTACAAATGTTTGTATATATTTAAAGAAATTAAAAAGGTGCAAATGCTTCTATAACGCTAATATTATTCTCGTGATATTATATCGAATAAGTTGACCTTCTCTACCTCACTTAGAGTAGGTGAATGACAATCTATTGTAAACGTAATTCTACTAGGCAGAACCTAGATAGAAGTGACAAAACAAGTGGCAGTGCCATTGGTCAGTGGACTCAACTAGAAATGGAAAAGCTGCAAGAAAGAAAAGAAAAAAGAACTAAATAGTTACTTTGCAAATACACAGGCCTGGCAAGATTAAAACATTTCGCTATGGAAGTTTAGGAACTCAAGTGAATGGCGACCATCCACGCAGAGCTTCAAGCGTAGCTCTTCAAAAAAAATTTTCTTTATCAATTGCGGAGTTTGTTTTATAAATGAAAAATTTTATGCCCGTGATTGTGGTATCAAAACGGTGCCTATGCACTACTTGGATGATAAGAGAAAGCTTTACCACCCAAACAAATATATGCCATGCTTAACACACCGGTAGGGATAAAAGGTGAGAATTAGTTTAGATTAAAATAACCTAAAAACTATAAAAGACGATGTAGTAAGAATATTACGAAAATTAGCAGGATTGGAATAATCTGATTAGTATAAAAATGGTTATGGTGAGAAGAGTGAGTTATGCGGATATTTCTATTTTAGTGAAACACTTTTTAATCATAACCGCGTTTTTATGTATGTATGCATGAACTACATACATATGCATATGTTCATAATTTTTAAATTCTTAAATAATTACATATAAATATTATTAGTTTTTTATTATAGAAATAATTTATTTTGCAAAATACTACAGTAACAGTAAAGTGTAAACGATAAGAAATAAAAATATATATCTTATATCAAATAAATATATTTACAAATGAAATGGAATAATATATATAAGTATATATAAGATAATAAGAATATATTTACGTTTCAACCGGTAAATATTATACTACAAAAGTATTATCTGTATCAAAAAAAAAACATTTTAATTAAGTTTATGAATTCATTTCATGCCTATCGACTTTAATCTTCAAGCAAAGCAGGTGGTCAAACCGTGGTAGACGGTTCTCTCAGTGCGCCCCAAGTACTTTCTTTTAGTTTGATAAAATTTCAATTTAAAATTGTTATAGATAATAATATAAACAAAAATCTATATTTAGATATTTTATAGTTTTTCTAGAAACTACTTATAGCAAAAAACAAAAATAATTTTTAATTTGTCTGTGCAATTTGAACAATAACATATTGAGATTTTAATCACTGAAGTTTAGTGTTTTTTTATTTTATATTTCTACACAAAAGTGTTGATATTTATGATATAAGTTTTTTGTTAATCAAGTAGAACCCTTCACAAATATATTTTTATATACCCGATAAATTTGAACTTTAAAAAGTAATATTGAATAATTACTCCAATTTTTTAAATAGATATTTATATTTGTTTACTTTTCCTTAACTTCTGCATGCAACTCATGGTTCTCATTATTATCACCTTTGTGTATTATACACTTAATATCATAAAGTCCTGGTTTCATGAATTTCATAATTTTAGACTCTTTGAGTGGATAATTGTTAAGCTGATATTTCTGTTTTGGTAACGGACACGTCTCTGGCGTAGGTGCATTAGAATAATTTTTTAAGGAATCATAGAAAAAATTCTTGTAATGACTTTTTAAAAAATCACATATCCCTTTAGCTGATAATTTATAAATTAATTTCGTATCCTTAAATGCTTGACATTCAATCTGTAATGCAACAAATTGAAATTATAATATATAATTTGTTTGCAGTTATATTTATATAAACTTACCGTATCATCATTGGTTAATTCGACTAATAGGTTCACCGAGGCGCTAATTTTGTCTACTCCTTTTTGAAAATCAAGTTTAAATAAATTACTTTTTTTTGCATCTCCTTTGTACTCTAACGAAATTTCATAATTCTTCACATCTTCAGTAGAACATTTATTAAACAATAAAAGTCCACAGAAAAGGATGATTGAAATATAGCCTCTGAAGAAAACACTCATTTTTCCGAAATGAACAGTTAAAACAACGATAGTCTTATGATCCGAATGGAATAATTCAAACCTTTTTAAATAATTAATTTGCATGTCAAAATTGTTGACAGATTTAATTAATTATATAATTAATAAACGGAAATTGTTGACAACTTATTTGATTTTAAAGTTAAAAATTTTAATTGTTTATTCATAAACAAAGGCAATTAAATAATAATGACACAATTAAATAAATAATGACACTATCAAATTAATAATGACACAATTAATTAATAAATAAAATAGATAAAGCACGTAATTAAAGTATTTAATATCATAATGGGGTATTTAGATGTGAGTTCCTGTGGCCCAGCCATGCAAATAAATTGTAGTAAAATTGAGCAGGTTTTCTCCTTGACGTATCTCTGGGCGTTGCTGCAGATGATCAAACCAACGAGAAAGATTTAAGTAGTTTTCCTTATCAATAGGCGAAAGAGATTTCTGAAAGAGAAAGATTATATTATTATTTATAATATATATTAATTATTTAATAAAGTAATTAATATAAAAACTTAATTACTTTTTCTGAACCCAAAAACCATATAAATATTTTTTAATATAGTATAATTATTAACATTGTTATTTATGCAGAGATCTGCTTGCAATGTTTTTCTCTCTTTACTCTGTTATTTATCAACTATATTACCAACATATCCCAATTCTTGTACATATATTATTTGTTAATATCACTCTATAAAGCATAAATTTCAGTTAAGTTTAGAAACACAAAAAAACAAAAGACAATAAATTAACAAAATTGCAACGATGAAATCTTATGCATAACTCACTTAGATGACTTGTGTGACAGGCCATTGAAAATTACCTCAAAAGGGTTTAATACCGTAAGATGTCCCACGGAGGGCATTTGAATTTTATATATCGCATTTGATGGCAAGATCATAAAACGTATAACTATGTACGAATAATGCGAAGTTAGGCTAATTTAAGTGCCCGTAACCCAAATATGCGATTAAATTTAAATATAAAAATTGTTAATATATACACCTTAAATTTTTATAAAAACTGTAGGATCTCTTCGTAAGAGCAACGGAATAATTTTACTACCCTAAATTGTATACTTTAAGTTACTTGCATGATTGTGGCTAACAATTATTATGTCTTAAAAATATAAAATTTTACGCAGAATTTTATTTTTTCCAACTTACCACTAAGTCATATATTGCATAAAAAACAGCCAAATCTGCAAGAGTTATGAAGTGTCCTACTAAATATGACTTGCATAGGAACAATTTATTAAAATCTCTTA
This sequence comes from Teleopsis dalmanni, assembly GCF_002237135.1. Classification (NCBI taxonomy): domain Eukaryota; kingdom Metazoa; phylum Arthropoda; class Insecta; order Diptera; family Diopsidae; genus Teleopsis; species Teleopsis dalmanni. Next base: position 16,988,656 of record NC_051847.1, on the reverse strand, counting down.
ATAATCCTTGTGCTACATGCTTGTCTTTAGATCCTGGTGCTACATACAAAACAGCAAACTCAATCCATTGATACACTTGGGCTTCGATTTCACGTGTTGCACAACTGTTTTGTGCAGTTTCTGATTTTGATTCCTTTGCCAATGCGTTAAGAATAGTGGCAAAACCAGTAACTTTTTTGTTATCAATATTTGTACGTGTAACAACCTTTAAATTTACAATATTGATTAACTTTAAAATAAATTTAATTGTAACAACTAACCTTTTCTTCGTTGAGTGTCACCTTACCAGCAGGCACACCAAGACAATTGGCTATTTTAGTAATTGCATCTACGTCACACATATTTATTTTAATTAACTAAGTATATGATGATATATATTTTTATATTCAATAATAATTTTATATTAAATGTTAAAATTATATTTATGACGGCTTTTTAACACACCGTCTATTGGAAAACAGTTGTTTGACAGTTGATACAGCGAGATATTAAAGCAAATTATGGAGGTTAGAAATTTTGTAAAAATGTGGTAAGTAACTTTAGCACAGTGGTGAGTTATAATAACTTATGTAGTTTTATTTATACGTTAATAGTTGGCTTGAAAAAACGAGTACAACTAAATGTTTATATTTTAAAATTATACACAATAAAAAAATTTTGAAATAGTATTTGAAATGATATAGTTAGTATAATTTAAAACTAATTATAGTATATTATCAGTGCATATCTCTTCATTCAAAATGTTTGCTTTTCAGTATTTCAAAGAACACATGGTACAATTATCATTTGGACATAATTTAAAGGATTTTTGAATTGAATCCCTATTATTTAAGTTTACTTATTAAGAACTGTACTAACATTTTATATAATAAAAAGTATTAAGATTATAATAGACAACATAAACAAGTAATTGTACTAAGGTCATCAATATATTAATTTCTTAATTTATATATAAAAAGTATTATGAACTCAAAACTGATTTTTATAACAATATAGAATAAATTATAACATAAATTTCATATCAATTGTATATAAAGAAATCCATTTTAATATTAATTTTGTGATCTGGGACTTGCAGAATTATGACTTTTGGTTAAAGCTTCAAATGTAATGTCGTATTGTAATAGAAAAATAAATAGTGTAGAGATGGCCACAAGTAACTAGAAAATTTGAAAAAATATATATTAATGATTTGGCATGCATAAATCAATAATATAGATATATCATTAATGAAATAAGTTGTTAAATTACTGAAGTTATAAAATTCATGTTTAGCTCTGCAACTCCACAAGCAACGTTACTTCTAGTATTAACAACTAATTGAAGTACAAAATGAGTAATCTAAAATTAAAAAAAAAATTATAAACATTTAATATACGATGATACATACGATGATACAAATAAATAATATTATTTGAAATTAAATCAATTTGAAATGTGTAATGTTATAATTACAGATATCACAATTCATAAGTATAAAGGTAATTTTAAAATACATATTTAATTTTTATATGTTAATATATAATAAATATGTTTTTTACATTACAATAAACAACATTACAGTTACATTTTTAATCACCTTAAATATATATAAAAGTGTTATATATATATATTAGCACATACCGTTTCCTCAATTTCCTCATTTTCAATATAAATATCATTTAATAAAAGAGCTGTATTATTTTTCTAGAAAAATAATTATTAAAAAATATAATTTACATTATTGGATAACCTATATTTTTACCTCTTTTTGTATGCAGTGATTATAGTACAAAATCAAAAACATTTTCCCAATATGCATGAAAGTCCAAATCACAGAGTACAATGTCCAAGCAAGATCAGAATTTTCAACTTTATCCATATACTTGTATATCAAAAAAATATTAATACTTATATTCATAAATGATCCAATATAGACTAATAGCACAGATTGCGCAAATGAATCGTTTACACTTTTATATAATTGTTCCAGAGTTGAGTATAAAGAACGTAAGATATGTAAGTCCTCATGCAAAGTTGATGGATCCAGTGATTTTTTAGATAATTTTAAGGATAAAATTTGATTTAAATTATTAGCTCTTAAAGCAATGGCATATAAAAGCCCATAATATTGCAACAAGGATATATGTAAGACGTTATTTGGTAATACATAAACAATCGTACTATATAGAAAATTTAGTAAAATAGATGAACTATAGTAAAAATCTATAATTGTAGTTAAGATCGTATGTAACAATATTAGCAATAAATGCTTGTTAAGGAATTTTCTGAATAGTTTAAAATTCGGATATACATTGTAAACTGTGACTTGTTCATCAAAATTAATGATGATGTGTAGAAAATTTTGAAATTTATGACGTCCATAGTAGCTGCCAATTATTATTTGTAATACATGCACTAGGTACACAATATATTCAGAAAAATAAAGAGGTTTCTGTACCGTAGGTAGATCGATATTGGATTCTGTATAGTGTATATAAATGCAAAATGTTAGAGCAGCGTAGATAACAAAACACCAAGATATATGAAGACTGTTCCAAACTCTATCACGAAACGTATCTATATTCTGTTGTGGACGATGTACACCAAACGGCGCGGTCATAAATATTTCGCACAGTATTAGAAAATAACCAATTGCTTTATATAGTTTTGTTTCCAAATTTCTAGTTATTGGAATAATAATGGGTGTTATTTTGAAAACTTTATTATTTTGTTTCATTTGCGTCTTCGAAGGGAATATTTTCATATTGATTGGTGAATATTTCTAAAATTCTGTTTTTAAATTAAAAAAAAAAAGGATTTATAATATATTATATATTATATAAAATATTATAAAGATATATATGTATATGCAAGATGGCCCACTTGAACTGCGACTTTCAAGAATATAATATTTTAATTAAAAATCAAATTAAATTAAATCAACAGAAAAATTATTTGTTAAATTTTAGTTAATAAAAATAATCAAATTTTTTGAATTCAAACTTTTCTATATGGCCGTCTTGAGTTATGACTCTGATTAGGTGGACAAATGAGTCAACTATACGTGAATCTATACGTGGAGTCTTAATCCATTTCAAGCATAGGTGCTTTCTTGAACACTTCAGCACTCTGGTTTTTTTGTGTTAACCGTAACCGAAAAAAATATCGTATACTAAAATGTCCAGCACAGTCACATCTGGTGATTTTGAAAATTACTATGAAGTCGATCTATGCTATTCACTCTATATTATTGTCAATTGGGGCGTACTCTCTGTAACGGTGCATAATCTTCTTGATATATTTATTCTTCCTCTCATCTAAATGTTTATTTGCTTAGGATTTAGCAGTACATAACATTGACTTCACGGTCCAAAAACAGTGACGCAGAGCAACCAAAGACTGTCATAACTTTCCAAACGATTTTCTAATGATCTCTCTGTTAAACGCGATAATTTGTTTAAATATTGTTAATTATGAAAATTTTGCTCATCAACGGAAAAGGTTCGTTACAGCTTTATGGAGCTTAGTTTTGTTTCAAACATGAACGAAATCTTGTCGGTTATGTAGCAATAAGGTGTCATTTCAAGGTCGTTTCGCTGCATTAGTGATCCACAAATGACCCGCTGTGCGGATTTTAATTCGGTCGTCAAATTTCCGAACCCCAAATAAGGTTTTTTTAACATTGTCACATTCAGTTTCACTATAGTTTTGTGACTTGGGACACGAAAGATTAGTTCAGATTAAGATGTTTGGGAGGTCTAACAATGTCCACTCTTGGAAGGAAAGCTAATAATCATCAACTTAAACGCATATTTGCCACCAGTTTGAAAGCTTAAACAGGTTGGTTGATTACAGTTCAATTGGTCCACTCTTTATTAGGAAACTTAAATCTTTTATTTTAATACTTACCAGTGAAAACTCCCACAGTAGATGAAAATGAGAAGAACCAGTGTTCTCTTCGGATTTGTAGCACTAAGTAAATTAATTATTGCTTATTTACAACTAATATACAGCTAGAAGTTGATATACTTAAACAATTAATTCGTAATTAAATATCTCTTAAACTCATACTCATTACAAAAACTAATTAGTAAATTAATTAATTTTTAATAGAAATTTATATTCAAATGCACTTTAATTGGACAATTAAATACAACAATATCGAGAATAATATTAAATGGTTATATTCTAATAGAGCCAACGTCTATAAAAATGTATGTCAAATGTCAAAAATGAATTATTCTTTTAACATAAATTTATATTAGAAGATGAGTCTTACGAAGTTAAATAAAGAATCCGATGGAAATGGTGCGTTCAATAAATTTTTGGGACTTGTAAAAAAACTAATCTTGGTTTGTCAATTTTTTTGCGTTACACCACTTTTGACTGTGAACAGTAATAATCCTACAAGCATATCCATGCGTGTACATCATATTTGGTGCTTGACGATATTACTTTATATATACATTATAAACTATATGCAAGCTTCCACGATTAGAGCAAGCTACACAACTGTTGAAAAGGGTTTATATCTCAGTGAGTTTTTGACCAACTGCATAATTATAACTTGTACCGTCAGTAGTGCATATTACTATGCCGAATTCTACAAAATAATACCAATTAAAATATCAAAAATCTATAAAGAGTTGCAGTCTTATCTACCTCAACAATCCAGTAATATGGGAGCGTTATATATTGTGCTGCATACAGAGTTACTTTGCTTGGTGTGGTCAATATGTGGCTTTATTTTCTGTTGCTGTGCTATAGATCTTATCTATTCGGATTATAATATTTTATTATCTATTCGTAGTTCTAGTGCGTATAATGTACCAAATCTGATAATTTCATTAAGCTTGGGTCAATATTGGTTAGCGTTGCGCTTTATACAATTGCTACACAAACGTGTGAATGAAATATTACAGAATACAAGCAAACCTAGGTCTTTGAGATTAAATATAAATACGGATGTTTGTGTAACTACTATCGGTAGGGATATAACTAATAATTGGTATGAAACTGAATATCCTATAAATAAAAGAAACAAGAGACTTTCATCATCGCAGTTTGAAGTTATAAAGAAAATGCGTAGAGTTTACTCTGATTTGAATGACATTTTGGCTAATGTGACAACAGCTTACGAACTCGTCATACTATTGAACTTTTTGGGTTCGTTCTTAGACTTAGCAATTGAATATTTTGCGGTTTATAAATTCTTCGATAAACCCCATATATATGGTTTGGCTTTATTCCTTTATAAAGTCATTTGGCTTGTATTACATACTGGACGCATATTTTTTGTACTAATACCGAATAATGGGGTTATAGCTGAAGTATGTGGTATTATTTATAATACTTGCAAATATAATATATAATACTTGTAATATTTTTTTTCCCCCAGAAATGTATTACTTATTATACTTTGAATCAGTTAACTGTATATTCAAAGAAAATGGAACACATTGTAAATAGATTTCTTCTTCAATTGTTAGTCCAAAACCCAAACCAGTCAGTGTGTGGTATTTTTGATTTGAATCTAATTTTCTTAGGTGGTGTAAGTATGAATTAAATTCGAAATATATTCACAAAATGAACTTTTATTTCTTATAGATAACGAATGCTTTAGCCATTTATACAATATTTTTAATACAAATTGATTTGGGAAACGAATCTCTGATAGGAACGTACCAAAATGGAACTACTACTATTAATACAAAGAACTAGAGGAAATAACTATATACGACAATGAACACATATATCTTTGTAATATGTTATATATAAATAAATAAAAAGGAAAATTCAGTACAATATTAATATTAAAAACAATGTGTATTAGGCAGGCACGAAGTCATATGTGTCTTAAGGTGCTGAAGTACAACACTCCACCGCCCAAAATAAATCGCAAAGCTGTATTTATATATATGTATATATATTATTAATGCATCATGATTGTTTAATAAGATCATGAATAAAATTTTTTAATTATTGTAATTATCCAGGATTCGCCTCGGAGTAAATTTCTGGCCTATCTATGAGTATAAACCATTGTTATTACCATTATTCTAGAGACTTAGTCCAATAAATAAATCGTTTCCACTTGTTGATATTAAAGCCGCATAGTCTTCACCTCCCAAGAATTAAAATTTTTTGATTTTCAGTTATTAGCAATAAAAAAAGCTCAGTATATATAATAAAAAGAAAACAAAAAATAATAATAAAAAAGTGTTGCTTAACTGGACTGAAAACAGTAAATAAAATCGTAAGGATAACGTATACAAAAAATATAAATATTTCAATCACAATTGCTGTCATAAAACTACATATATATTACATTAAATCATTTAGGATTGATTTTACTTTCTAGCTTAGATGGACATAGCCCACTAAGTATTAAGCCTCTTGCTCTAATCTCTCTCTCTTGATTACTGGAATGGGGTTGTATCCCCTGGACGCGGCTGTAATATTCCATATTCATTCCGAAGAGATGGTTTTAGTGGGTTTTAGAGGGATTGAATTTTCGTTTACTTGTTGTTTAAACAATAGTTCTCTTTGAATATGATTTTTTTTCTAAATATACATATTAATATTAAATAATTAATACTTTCTGACGTATTTTTTTAAAATATACATAATTACATATATTTTTTAATAAAAATACTTCATACGTCTTTCAATACTGTAGCCATAGGTATGGTTTAAGTTAAATACATATTCCTTGACGTCAGTACATAATTTTTTTTAGTATATGATAAAAAAAATTTAATATTTATTTTAATATTACATGTATAAGCATATACACAGTTATATATATATGTTAATTGAACTTTTTTTTATAGACAGTGAAATTCGCTACAGCATTTTGCCCGTGGTAGATATACTAGAAAATATTTTTCTTGGCAGTGTTTTTACCATATATTGTGGGGCTGGGTCCCTTAATCCCGCCTGTTTAAGATATTCATTTTTGGTGAGATCCTGGCTGTACTCGTTTCAGTTATGGTATCATAGTTTGAATGGAGAAAAATATTTTTTAAAAACAATTTTTAAAACCCTAAAATTATTTTTAAAAATACCCTTCTATTAAATGTCCAGTTTTTATAATTTTTTAACCACCATTTAGTACACAGTACAGCTAAAATCAAATATGCACCGCTAGCATTAATCTCACTTATGCAGTAGGCTTTATAACGATGCATAAATCAATTGCAACCCTGTCTTTAATAATGCGTTTTAATTATGGAATAGTTAAGTTTTATTGAAATTTTGTGGGACCAATGAGTGAATAATGAATAAAAAAACTGAATTATTTATTAAGGAAATTAAATACTTTTTTATACAAAACCGGTACTAACTTTTACTTACGGAAAAGAAAATAATTTAATTGTCTCATTCATTTTCAAACCATCATTAATCAAAACTTTAGGATGTTTGACGCTCGTATCTCGGCAGTTAAAAATTAATTAATTTTATTTTCATATTGTGGTGGTATTTAATATCTAGTAAATTGGTGTGAATATTTTAATGATATAGAAATGGTCAAGAAAGGAATACCTAAAAGCCGTCCGATTCTTTTACTAAGTAAACATTTACTGGTGTGTCAACTATTCTGTGTAACGCCTCCTCTCAATTGGAAGAGCAAACAGAAAAGCCTTATTGTGCGTTCACATAAGATTTGGTGTGGCATTATTTTGTGTTATATATATGTAGTAAGCTATTTACAGGCTACATCTTTGAGAGAATATTTCACTGTGGAAAAGATCTTGTACTTAAGTGAATTCATTACCAATTGTGGCATAGTTACTTGCATTGTAATAAGTTCTTATTACTATGTCGAACAATACGAGAGTGTACCAAGAAAACTATTAGATATAAACAAACAGTTGAAAACCTTTTATAATGTATTTTATGGAGGTCCTACAATATTTCGGAAAATATATAAAGAACTAAAGATTTTATTGTGGTTTATATTACCTTTTGTGATATGCTGTTTTGTGACGGATTTCTTCTATAGCAATCGCAGGGTGTTATGTGCTATACGTAGCTCGGGTGCTTATATATTACCCAATATTATGATATCGCTAAATTTGTTGCAATATTCATTTGTTATGCGTTTTATATGTCTACTTCATCAGCAAATAAATAAGATATTGCAAACGATTGCAGAAGCTACACCTAATAAAGTTGTGACGTCAATTGGATTGCATTTATATAATTTAGATTTAACCGCTTGGCTGAAGACAGAATTTTCAAGCTATAGGCAAGAAAGGCGGACTTCGTTTGAGATTCTGAAAATTATGCATAATATTTATTCTAAACTAAATGCTTTATTATTTGAATTCAACAAATTTTTTGAATTAATATTATTGCTTAATATGGTAGCATCATTTCTGGACTTATCCATCGAATATTATGCAGTCTATAAATTCTTTGATAGACCAGAACAGCACACAACAGCATTATTTGTGTATGAAATATTATGGCTTATTTTGCATTCTGGTCGTATTTTATTCATTCTAAATATGAATCATGCTATCATCTATGAGGTAAAAGATAAATATTTTAATATATATAATCCATTTTGTTTAATTTTCAATTTGCAGAAATGTGAAACTAGTTTTATACTAAGCAAAATGCTACCGAATGATGTACGTTTGGAACATATTATCAATAAATTTCTATTACAGAATATGCAAAAGCAAACTCCTACCGCCTGTGGTATTATTGATTTGGATCTATTGATTTTAGGCGCAGTAAGTTTTTCTTCAACTTTTCCCTCCATTATAGTCATCCTACCCATCATTACAGATAGCGGCAGCGTTAGCTACTTGCATAATTTTTTTAATACAAATGGATTTAAGCAATGAATCCTTGGTCGGCCTTTTAGTGAATAGAACAACCTGAATTACATCAGTACTAATCTATAGTTTTTATTCTTATAGTAAAATTTAACAATAAACGATAATATATCAATAAATATTATTCCTTAACTAAATGTACAATCTTAATGGATTTTGTACTTCTTTGTTATATTTTATTTTATTCTTCTTCACGTGCATGAATATTTTATCCTTACACATTTATCCATAGAGTTGTGAAGCAAGCAGTTATTACTACTCGAATTCGTGGGTTAATATGGTCCGTTGCGGAAATATATTGAACCATATATATCAACTGTTGAAATTATTTATAATAAAACTTCTACATAATTTGCGAAATTTTTATTATGTGGTTAAGGTGTTCTACATATGGTTTCGAGAAAAAGCATATTTATTTGCTATAGATGCGGGTCGGGAAACTGGAATCTTAGCCATAACGCTAATAGCTAACAGAAGTTTGCATATCTTCGAGAGGTAATTTAATTTGTGATTTGCTTTCAAATATTACATTAATTTCTAAGTAATAATAGCTTAACAACTTCGTCAGTATTTTTAATCTTAAGTTTTACATATATTCGCGATCTTAAATTTCCTCTACCGAAATAAATGATAGATCTATGTTAGATCTAACAAAAATTTATTTATTAGTAAATTCTTTCATAAAATTAAAGATTAAAGATTATGCTCGTATAAATTTACGAGCATAACTGTAACGTATAATATGATTTCAGAGGTCTATGGTTTGTGATGATAGTGATTTGTATATATTATGTGATTAATGTTAGCAGTTTACAATTTTTGCGTTATGTCACCTCTCCGACTGTTGTTTCCGTGGATCGAGATTATCGTGGTTGGACTGGAATGCTGCCGGCAGTGACGCTTTGTTATTATGATCATGTGGATGCCTACAAAGCAAATGAATATATACAAAATGTTTGGAATGTGTCTATAGTCGACGAAGACTATTTTTATTATATGGATTTTTTGTATGCAGTGGTAAATGCTACTGCTGCAAACTATGTGGATCTCGCACGTTTCGCAGAAAATGAGAGATTCGATGAAGTGAATCTGTTAGACTTAATACATGCTATAGATAAACCATTTGAACAGGTACTAAGCAGTTTTGATGCTAATTTCGAAATACAGGTGTTACCAGTTATGACAGAACGTGGACTATGTTATGCTATAAACTCGCCAATGTCAAAGATTTTAACCGGCAGGTGCGATATAAGTAGATTACTTTTGTTAGAGATTAATTACATCGTAAAACTATTCATTAATTTCTTAATTATAGTAAAATAACTTATAAGGATTTAAGGCAACCACTAACTTGTCAGTACGGTAAACAGCAGTGCTATATAAAAATGGATCTTTTTGAAAGTACTGGGACGGTATTTATACAAATTTAAAATATTTTTAAATCATATCTTTGAATTTCTTAATATAATGGTATTTTACAGATCGATGTACATTCGCCACTTGAAGTATCAGCTACCGATGCTAGTGTAATCTCTTTACATAAATCAGATGAAATAATCGCTTCGTATAAGGTACATGAAACAGTGTAAGTACTTTTTACGATAAGGTCTAAAAAGAAGTTAGTAAAGATATAACAATCCTTCTTAGTGCTTCAGCAAATTTAAGAGCTTTGAATGTGGAACAAAGAAAATGTGTATTTTATGATGAAGAAACATCACAACTTAAAGTAAGATTATAATTCACAGTATATAGTTAGTATTTAATAATAATATTTTTATAGGTTTACAGTAAAACCCTTTGCCTAGTACGATGTCGTGCTGTTATGGCTTTGGAAATGTGCAACTGCGTGCCATTCTTTTATCCTTTTGTGGGCAAGTATATTAATGATCTTAATTTAGTTATAAAGTGGATGTATTATAAAGTTTGTTGTAGAAGGACCTAGTTGCAGTCCCGCAGGTTTCGAATGTCTACTAGATTTTAAGTGGCCAATATGGGCTTTACATATTTGCAAATGTCCAAGCACTTGTGCTGAAATTGAATACACCGTACAAACCGTCAAGAAGAGCTCATGGTAATTTTAAATAAAAAACATTAATGAATAAATTAATATAAAATAATCATTAAGGGGAATAAAAGCTAACGAGGATGGTTCTAAAAGTGACTCAGCAACTTCCAGTTTTCGTTGGGATCTTATACCACCAAAAGTGCGTTTTCGCAGAGATGTGGTATTCGGCTTAGAAGACTTATTAGGTAAAATTGTATTATCAAAAATAATTATCAGTTTATCAAACGAAATTTTACAGTTTCATTCGGTGGTGCTTTAGCATTATTTTTGGGCTTTAGTATTATGTCTATAATTAAACTGGGTTATGTATTAACATATCATACTTTAAAAAACTTCTATGATTTTTTTATTAATTTTCCGAAAATGAATCAACAATATTTAGAAAGCCGAAACTCACAGACAATCCAAACAATCCAAAAAGTGAACCTATCGAAGCCTAATAATAATTTTTCAAAACGTAGTTCCACTCAACCAAATAGAGAAATTAATAGTGAAAGTAACAATGTGGATAATGCAAATTTAAACGAAACAATGAGTTTACCTGAATTTGAATACTTGAATTAATATATCTTCATGTTATATAGTATAAGCCCTATTAACATTTTCTAAATTTTTCAGTACCGTAGAGACACTGCTTGAAGTTTTGTAGTTTTCTTGCACCATTACACGTATTTCACCTCTAATTAAACTTGAAAAATTAATATACTTATGTCATTATATTTATTTTTTGTTTAACATATTAAATAAAAAAAAATTTAAAGTTTTAATATATTTAATGCATATATTTGTAAATGTTTAGCATTCAATTATAAATATATTTTCTAATTCAGACAGAACTATTAACTGTGGGTAGCTGTGGGTAGTGCAAGGATATATTTAAATAAAAATTTATACTATGTTTACACTTAGACTTATCACACCTCTTTAGCACATTTTTATATGAATTTACTATGGACTCTGTATGAAAAATAGCATATATTGCTGCATATTTATTAAGTTAAATACATTAGTCACAGCAAAGTATAGTAAAAGTTTCCTCATTTTAATATTTACGTTAAATCTTATCTTCTTCTTATTTATTTCTTTTTATTTAATTTTTTATTTACATATTTCTAATAACTTTCATATTTGTTAAAAAAAATAATAATACCTTGACCTAATTATTATATATCAGGGGTTTTTATTATTCCTACTGTATCATAGTAATCTCTGCACAATTACACTTAAGTGTACTGAACTAGAGATTTTGAAATTGGGAAGGCAACCCGAAACTAATTAATAAAAATAAATAAAATTATAAATAAAATTGACCTGCACACTGGGTCTGGGGTAACATCCCATTAAAGTTTATTTTCAAAAGAATAATGGTAATAATGCTTAATGGTTTTGTCTGAGTAATAAAATTTTAAATATATCATAAGTTCACAATAAATGATTCCCACAACATTTTCATAGAGGTTTAATTATATCTGATATCGCCAGCCCATAAGTATATGCTACGTGCAGCTTTCGCCCAGTTAACCTGACAGAACATGATCTTTAAGTATATTACTATGTAAGATGATCACTAGGATCGTACTATGATACAACGTATCATGTTGATGCAAGTGAAGAAAGTTTTCTATTAATCTTGGCATTTACGCAAAAGCTATCTCTCGATTTTTTAAAATTAGTCAGTATCAAATAGTTTATGACTGCTATCGTTATTAAATTGCAAAGTATATGCATGGCTATTGACATTTTGTCTATAGTTGTCATGTACGCCAATTATAATCCCATTTACTCTATATGAATTTTAAACAATATAATAAATACTAATTTATATTATTTATGCATTTCTAACCTGGATAGAAAAATATTATATGATTTATTTATTGCATATTAAAGTGAATTGTCGAAATATAATTTCTATAATTTGGCATATAAAAATGTTAAATTATCTTATAATTTCTCAAACTATAAAATAAAATGTTTAAAATTAGAAAATAGATATTTTAGGTCAAAGTCATTGTCTATAGAAGAATAATTATAATTTTATTAATAAAATGTAAACACTTGTCTTTAAAATGTTAAGTTGTATATATCAATCTTAGAAATGTATCTGAACCTACTAAAACCACTAACATTGCTGAATAGTGAATAATAACATAATTTAAATTATGTAAATACAGGGTGTTCAATTCATTTAAAATTAAGTTGATATATGTTATATGTTATGTACTATATGTGCAGTTTAATATTTAGAATGGAACTTAATATTTGTGAAATAAAATGAACCATTTTAGTATACGTAAGAATTGGATCAGCATGTTGTATTGTAATATATACTATTAGATAATATTGTTTTTATATGGTTGGTCAGTTGCAGTTGCAGTGGCAGTGGTAGGGCATCATATAGCTTTTTTTGTACCTCAAATGTTTTGCTAACATATTCCTTGCAAGGAACCCTAAGATGGAAGAATCTAAACTAATAGGTCTTTCGTCTTACCGATGAACAATCTGATAGACTATCAAAGGAGTACCTTCGTAAAAATCTATTTTTTCTGGATGGCAAAGTCGAATATTCACATAGAAAGTGTATATATATGATATGGAGTTAGGATGTTGAATTACATAGGCGAAAAGTGTTATTACTGTGTCTATCTCACGTTGTATTGATAAATTTTTTCAATGCTATGGCAAATTTGTAGTGATGTTATGCTAAGAATAAAATTTTTGGAGTCGATCAGATAAACATATTTAATAGACTTTATAATAAAGTTTAATTTGTTACTCTCAGTCTGTGTACTTTTACAGAAATTAAAAATTTCCTTTTAATATAGTTTAAATATAGTTGATTTTGTTTTACTTATATAAGACTTTTATTGGTTTACTCTGTATGCATGGTTATGCGTTAAATGAAATTGTTTAATATGTAGTTTTATATTTCATAATTTTTAAGTAACATAAAATTCAACTGCACATTTAGCCGCAAGATGTGAAATCATTTCGAAATTATTAATACAGAGGTTCCCAACTACAAATTTGCACTCAATTTCCCTAGAAAATTAATTTAAAAATATGTGTAACAAATTTAAAGGATTTGAACTTTAAAAAATTCATCAAAATAACACTATTAAATAGATTAATATATACCCACATTTCAACAAGTGGGACCCAGTGATTATTTTGTGAACACAACTGATCCTATCCGAAAACGAAAGCATTTAACCTTTTGATTGAAAACCATTATATGTCATCATTGAGAAGTGTGTAATATAAAAAGAGCACATAACTTCCCGGTCGGTATTGTCTTCCTATCACAGATTAAAACCTGGCATTCTGCCATCATAAAAAGACACTACTTGTAAAGTTGGTAACGCAGATTTAAATGATAGACGATTATATAAATGAACTTAAAAAGAAAGTTTTCTTAAAATTAGATAGAAAATTTAAAAAGTGAGGTCATATGTTGTCTTTAGAAGTTCTATCGTCCTAAAACTAGTTATTTATATTTAGATTCATGGAAAAATAATAATCTTCTCAAACTTTGTTTAATAAATCTGATAAGTTTACTTCCACTTTTTAAGAAAGGGCATGAATATATAACAAAATACCTTTAGCATATCATATTCCATATATAATATAATAATTGAAACTCAATCCTTTATACTACCAAATAACATACCATTTCTTGTGCGTTATAACATACTAAGTAAAAGAGTGCAGGTTGAAGGACCACCAAAAACTTTCCTGACTTGGGCCTCTTACGTGTATAGTGTGCTATTGTTTTGTAGAAATATATCTAAATTTGTTTAATCATTTTGAACGCATTAAGAAAAGTTTGGGAAACCTGTGTTTAAGTATAAAACGATTTCATTAGTAATGAGATATTGTACTGACACTGATTAATGCCACACACTGACGAAAAGCAGCGCATAATAATGGCTTGGTAGTTAAGATTTTCTGCTTATGCTAATAGTTAGTGGGAGGCTGTAGCACGAAAAGGTTGTGATAAGTGCATTTGGTGTTAATGGGAAAATAGACACTTATTTGTTAAGAAAAAAGGTGTCACTTTTATAACTGTGATAAGAGTTGTCATTATTAAGATAAGTGAAAAGTGGTCTACAATTGTAAATATTTTAAAAAAAATTGAGATTAAAGAGATAAAGATGTTGCGTTATAAAAACAAAAATTATATATGACATATATATGACACATACATCTGTGTAATGAATGTGAACGCATTTCCATTATAAGTGAATTAAATGAAACCAATTTTAAGCAGAGATAAGATTATAAATTTATCACTAGTAACAACATGTGCTACAGCTTTCCATTATAATATTGAGTTTAACGTTGTTAACAACGTCTCCAGTGATCAGTGAAACCCATACAGTTGGTGTAAAAATATATATATAAAAATATAGTTTCATTGGATTCATAAAGATATAGTGAAAGCTATATTAAGCAAAAATTAAAATTTTATCCGTAAGATGAATGAATCGCGTAGTGGTTTGCTTTTGGAATGGAAAAACCTTGATTATTATGTACCAGCAAATGAACAAAGTAATTATAGTTTTTGGCAGGAATGCCAAAAATTAAGGGAGATACGCATCCTAAAGAACGGTAAGTTCACGAAAACTTTGAAATGCTGAAAATTAAACAAAAACATTGATTAGTAAGCGGTCATATTAGAACTGGAGATCTAATTGCTGTACTGGGTTGCAGTGGTGCTGGCAAAACCACATTGCTCGCTGCTATTTCACAGCGTTTACGCGGTAACTTAAGCGGCGATATTGTGCTGAACGGCGTCGCAGTGGCGCGCAATGATATGACGCGCATCTCAAGTTTTTTGCCACAATTTGAAATCAATGTTAAAACCTTTACCGCATACGAGCACTTGTATTTTATGGTAAGTCAGCTTTAGACTCAATATTTTGTATACTCACATACGAATACAATCAATTTTTTTTTCTTTCGTATGTAGTCACATTTTAAAATGCATAGAAAAACAACAAAATCTCAAAAACGTCAACGGGTTAATGACCTACTTTTAGCAGTAGGACTGCGAGATGCTGCGAACACCCGCATACAGCAGCTATCGGGTGGCGAGCGAAAGCGATTAAGTTTGGCTGAGGAGGTAAGAAAAATTAAGATATATATTTTTATTTTTTAATTAGCAAGTAATTAAGTTATTAAATATTAAATAATTATATTTCTATTTTAAATGAATATATAATATTTTTATTTCTCTTCATTTAAGCTAATTATAGATCCACCTTTCCTGTTTTGTGACGAACCAACAACTGGTTTAGACAGTTATAGTGCCTATACAGTAGTAAAAACTTTACGTCATCTATGTACTCGTCATCGTGTTGTTAAGAGTTCCCTTACCTCACTCTATGGTGAAGATTCGTTTAGCACGCCCAGCGATATAAGTAGTCGTAGTTCAATTGAAATGGAAGTTTTTAAATCGAATGAAAATTTATTTGAATCTCTAAAGGAGCTGCCTTCGTTAAGTGTATTCAATAACAGTCCGAATGGTAGACAAAAGAAAGCTATTATCTGTTCTATACATCAGCCAACTTCGGATATATTTGAGCTGTTCACACACATCATACTAATGGATGCAGGTCGGATCATATATCAGGGCAGTACAGAAAAAGCTTTACAGTTTTTTACAGAGTAAGTTACTGCTAAATAGTTATTTGTTTTAACAGTATTCAAGGCTTTAAGAACTAAAGTATTATTACAATTGAAAAATTATATTCCCTTTCATAATTTGAATTCGGTTAACAAAAATGTTCCTTGTTTAGGTATAAAAAAATATTGATCTAAAAAAGCAGGATTTAAAAGAAACGGAATAATCTAGTATGCAAATTTTAAGCCAAAAGAAACAAAATTGAAAATACAAAAAAAATTGTATAATTTTATTATTAAAATTTTAAAATTTTTATTTTAAAATGAAAACTCTTTGTATACAACCCAAAAAAAAACCAATAAAAATACAATTGCGTAAAACTTACCCCATTTTAGAGAAAAATATTATGAGGGAAATTGAAAGAAAGTATCTACTCATGTATCACAAAATTCTATTGTTTGGTGAAAGTCATTTACTTTTTTTTATTAAAAATAGAACCGCCCGTAGATTTATATGTAGTTTTGAAAGAAACTTAAAATAAAAGCCTTTCAATATTAAAACCCCATTATTAGAAACTTTAGAACAACAGTTTATTTTTAAAAATGTGTCGCCATCAACATACACCCCTATAAAGCATGAGGGATAACTATATAATAATAAATATATATAATAAAAAATATACGTAATAATAAATATATATAATCATAAATATATATAATAATAAATACATATATATAATAAAATAGTTTGCACAATAGTTTATGCAATTATCAATTAAATCTACTTTATGGAAATTCTCGTTAAATGAAAAGTAGTAATAAAAAGTCATGTGTTGGCCTTTCTAGTACAAGATTCAAGTCTTTAGGATCCGTTTTTTAATTTATTTGACAAAGCTGCCATTCTTTAAAATATGAACCACCTTTTAAAACTAGTCATAGTTTATAAGCTAAGGCTCATACGTAATATCAGAATGAGCCAACATTTGTGGTAATGTGGGGTGTGATGCACAAGGCAGTTACGCCAACCTATGCTAACCTAATTCCTTTAAATGATATGAATTTCTAGTTATATATAATACCTATACTATAAATCATACGGGCGAACTATGATTGTTATACTTCCCCAATAAAGATTCTTTATTTTAAATGAACATAGATCTTTTTGACAATATACATAATTAAGAAAAGTATTATTATTTCCATATATAGCTAAAGGCATTAATATAACATGCATATTAAGAAGCTCTCCTGCTGACACAAACCATACCTCTTCCCGTCTTTAATCCCTTGCTGATAATGTGATAATTTATATATATATATATATATATATTGTAATATTTTGTAAATTAATATAATAAATAATTTCAAAAACTTTTATTTTTATATTACTATTTATATAGCTTAGGCTATAGCATACCACAAAACTGTAATCCAGCTGAGTTTTATTTAAGAACTAGTAATAGAGATGGCGATGCCATTAAAACCAAATATGACTTTGAGACGGCAGGTTTATACCATGGCAGTTGGTTGGCACCACGTAATTATAGTGGAGATCCTTTGCATCATTTAAAAAATATGTAAGTAAAAAAAAATCCTGCACATACTATAGATGTGATACAACATTAGCCTATCTATGTATAATGTAGATAAAATAAATTTTACAAAGAAAAAAAAATAAGACTATTATTTTATTCTTTATTACTAAGCCAATAAATTGCTTTTAAAAATTTAAGCCATATAACATATATATATTTAATATTTTTATTATCTTTACAATTTTATTTTAATACAATAAATAATTTAATATTTATTATTTTAGTAGAAGAAATATACAATAAATGTTTATATGAAATATAATTACATAACTTATTATCGATTCTCATAAACAGAAAGAAGATTCGTTGGATATATCAAGTTTATTTGTTGCTTTTACGGTTTATAACAGAAGATAGTCGCAATATTAAACGCGGTCTGATGAGCTTAGGATTCTTTATGGTAAGTATGCTTATGATTTATGTTACAATCATTATACAAACAATTAATATACATATAATTATATAGATAACATCGTGTACTTTGGCAATTATGTATTCTGGTATTAGTGGACTCACTCAGACCTCAGTACAAGATATTGGTGGCTCAATATTCATGCTTAGTACAGAAATGATATTTACTTTCTCATATGGTGTGACATACGTTTTTCCTGCCGCCTTACCTATAATGCGACGAGAAGTTGGTGAAGGCATATATAGTACATCAGCCTATTATATGGCTGTAGTGTTATCCTTCATTCCGATGGCGTTCTTTAAAAGTTTCCTTTTCTTCTCGGTCGTCTATGGTGCTGTCTATTATGCGCGTGGGTTTTTGCTATTTTTGAATATGGGTTTGATATTGAGTCTTGCAGCTATCGCTGCTACTGGTTATGGTTTATTTTTGTCCAGTTTTTTCGAAACTGATACTATGGCTTCAGAGTGCGCTGCACCATTTGATTTGATCTTCTTAATATTTGGTGGTGCATATTATAATGTGGACTCTATACCGATAATTAAATATTTATCACTGTTTTTCTACTCTAATGAAGCCTTAATGTATAAGTTTTGGATAGATGTTGATGAAATTGGTGCGTTTTTTTTTAATAAAAATTTTCTTTAATGTTTTTTTTATTAATTCTACATACGTTTACAGATTGTCCGCAAAACTTGGAGCATCCATGCGTGAAAAATGGTTATGAAGTGCTGCAACGTGGTTCCTACAGAACTGCGGATTATACATTTTGGTTGGATTGCGTTGGTCTTATAAGTGTAGCAGTTGTGTTCAATATTTTAGCATTCCTTTTTATACGAAAGTATGTCAGACGTAGTGGTTACTATTAAGAGTTTGCTTAGTATAATTCGTAGTGAATATTTTTAATTAATTATTAATAATAATATTTAAATAGTAATTAAGTTTATAATGCAATAAATTGGCGATTTTGTTATTTGAAGTAAATTGTTCTTTAAATTCTGTAACAAACTAAAGTGAAAACATTCATATTCAGTGATGTAAGTATCTTTGCTCTCTTACTCTTTTCAACTATTCAATAGTCATCTCGGTTCTAGTTTAAAACATGAAACTTTGTGATTTTGTTAGTTATAATATAAAATTATGCATTTACAATTTGGATTCCAGAGCAGCACTTACAAAAGTTAAAGTTGAAAATTGTACCTTAGTTTCCGCAGGGAACTTTGCTTGTTTGTGAAGTTATTCCTGCCTGGTTGGAGTTAGGCACTGCCTGCTTGTTTTAATTTAGTTACATTCGTAATGTTAACTAGTATTTCATATCAGCACAACTACAACGTCAAGTAAATATGTAATTCAGGCAAAAGTTCAGCTCTTCATTTTAGCTTCTTTGTAGTTTGAATTGTAAAATTTCCAGAACTCTATGTACAAAATAATTTCTGAGACTGTCTGCAAAGTTTTGAGCTGTTCATTTATAAATTAAAAATAAAAAACAAAATTTGTGTCTTTTTGCCTTCAACTTCCTATTGACTTTATTTGAATTTTAACTAGCATCCAAAAGTTTATTAATATTAAAAAGTATTGAAATACATAAGCATCAGAGCTGCTAAGATTGAAAATGTGAAACAAAATCAAAGATCAACGTAGTCTTTTAATGATAATGATTTTATTGATCAATTAAAAATTCTCGATTGTGGCAGTTTTTGATAAATAATAATTTTTAAAAAAAGTCAAAACATAATTATCAATCGTTGGACTATGAACTAAATTCTCAGATATTGTTAAATCTAATAGGTTCTCAAGTCTTAATATGTGGAAAGTCAATCAAATAATTTAAACCTTATATAGATATATAATGGCAAGGTATCCTTGTTCAGCAGAACAGAGTTGAGGTTGCTGATGGGATATATAACGGGTCACCATGGACTGCGTTATCACCTTAACAAAATGGGTCTGTCCGAAGAGATAAATTGCTGACTCTGGTTAGAAGCAGACGAAACTTCCAGTCACATTCTCTGTGACTGCCCATGAGAAGGTTACTGGGTCAAGAACTACTCTTTCCTACTGAGATCAGGAGGTCCTCAATGGCCGGAAGGCAGAATGTCTTCTGTTTAGTCAACCATGGTCGCACTGCTCTGCTGCGTTGGGAGCTGGTACCCTGTTTATTCCTATTCCTTTTCCTATTCCTAAATATATTAATATATGGTCTTAAAACACAAAGAACAGAGAAGCCAAAAGCACAATAAGATACGAATCAATCTCCGCAAATTCTTGTAACGATGCCTTACACAACTAAAAGACATTTAAAGAATCTGAGTTTCAAAATAGTACATATGACCATATAATAGCATATTACATATAGAAATATGTACTATACTGTATATACCATATCATATGTATAATTTTCCATAGAAGACCAACACTTAATATGATTTGCAGAACCAACGACAATGAAGATTACTATTCTTATTATATTATCGGAAATATAGTCGACTTTGTTAGTTATAAAATAAACGTTATTGGGTTAAAATTTAAAAAATGTAAAATGGAATTAACGCCCAATTGAATTTATAAACATAAAAAACTTATTTTTCTTTAAATTCACTTATTTCAATGTCATTAAATCAAAAACATCAAAAACAGTTTTTGTTATAAACATACTCTTCATGTCCTTTTTTCCTCACATTCACTTTCAGTGACCGTAGTCCTTTTATAGATCAAGAATAATTAATCATTTTTATTAAAAACTCGTTTTTGCTGAAAGGGACTTTGGTTATCGCAAGTAATCGTAATGTTAGAAATCAAAAAATCATCTTCGAAAAAAGTTAAAATTTGTGTTTATTTGGAACATGATTAAAACGAGTAAACATCATTAATTATTTCAGGGCTGAATATGCCGAATCATCTTCTAACCAAAATATTATAAAAATAATAGATACATATTAGCTGCAACAATACTGAACAATACATATTAAAATTCATATACGATTACAGAATTTAAACTACATCCATATATAATATATATAACATGAACAAGTCAATGTTGATCGTGTTTGTAGTACAGCCATGGTTTTTAGGAATGAAAAGATACGAAGTGTGTGAGTTATCAGTTATTAATATATAATACCAAACTTTTTTTATACACGTTGTATCGTAATATTAAATTTTTTACATTATATATATTTACATACATATATCATAAGGGATATCGCTAGTTCACTGCAAATAAGCAAGAACTTAGACCAAGAATTAACCGAAATATCAAGCAGAGAACCAGTTTAAACTGACCCAATTGGAATAAAATACGCTTAAATTTATTTATATAGAAAAAGTAGGGCCTGTCTCTATACTGATATAAGCAACAGAAGCAAATTGCGTAATATGATAAAGTAATTAAATATAACAAAAGCAATAACTTAAGCAGTTAGCGTACACTAACTACGACGTCACTATCTTCTTCTTAAAAGTTTATAGCATCTATAAATGCAGTTGACAGAAAGCCTGTTACCCGTGAAACACTTCCATAGATAATGAAAACAAAATTCTACAAAGAATGAAAATAGTTTTATAAATAGAGATATATATAAATAGAAATTTAATAAATGTAGATAATAGGTTAAAGAAAAATCGACTGTTATGGTCTTTATGGCAGTAAATGGTCTATATGTGTCATCAAGGCCAGATCGTTCTGAATATTTTGCATTTTGTGACTAACTTTTCCGTATTATAAACTAGCTACAGAAAGTAGATATAAGTGCTTTTTTTAACAGTGTCTGGTGAAATATACGCCGTTATCTCTAGGGTATCGTATACAGCATCTCAATGAGGCAGTAAATGGTATATGTGTGTCTTTAAGCTCAGATCGATCTGGATATTTTAGCTTTTGTTACTGATTTTACCTATTATAAGCTAGCTTAAAAAAGTAAATATAAGTGCTTCTATTAACGGTGTCTAGAGAAATATGATCCGGCACCTCTAGGGTACCGTATATGGTACCTCAATGAGGCAATAAATGGTCTATGTGTATCATTTTACTTTTTGTGACTAACTTTCCCAAATTATAAACTAGCTACAGGAAGTACATATATGTAAGTGCTTCTTTTAAGAGTGTCTGGTGAAATATACTCCGGTATCTCTAGGGAGACATCTATAGAAGTGCCAAAGCGAGTAAATTCTCTGAAATGTTTCTATTATCCTATAAATCCATTTTTTTGCATGTATTTTAATTAAATAAATTACTAAATTTTTTATTCGACATATGAGAGTATAATTACACATGAGGTTAATATATAGCTTTGGATAAGTCATATAACAAAATGTAAATATATCTTCACACTACTATGGTAAATAAAATTAGTATCAACAACAAAACATACTCATAAGCCGGTAAAATAACTTAAAATAATATATCAAAAAAAAAATGTATTATATAAAAAACCGACGTACTAACAATTTTAGTGACTCACTTCCACAATAGACACACTCACGCATTGGTTAATTTGCTCGTTCGTTCGCCTAACGTCATTTGCTCCAGTATGCAATATGCAACGCGACAAATGCAATAAGCAAATGGAGCACGTGTTCGCTTTCAGAAATTTGCAGCTACTCACTCCCAATCTGTATCTGTTGGATTTGCAACTGCAAATTAAACAGTCTGTGTCACATACTTTGGTTGTTCGTGTAGGAGGGAGGTAGGAGGTGGGAGACGCATAACTGATAATGCTACTTAAATAAGCAACAATACAAAATTAAAACTAGTAAAAAATATTAAAATTAATATGCAAAAAAATGTGTTAATTTTTAGCGTTCAATCATAAACCACTCCTCTACTCCTATCGCGCGACTATCGGGGTCTCTCGACCGAATTTCGCGAATTTTTGTGTGACTAATATAAATATTTTGCTATTACTTTTTTAGTTGCTCTATTTTTCGTAGTAAACATTTGTCCATTTGGTTTTGAATTTTTTAATATTGTATTATTGTATCTTATGGTAGTTTCATTATTGGGTGGCAATGACTTAATCACAGCTTCAGGCAAAGTCACAGCGCCAACCTTAAACCATTTGATTTGCGACTTGTTTTAAAGTTTTGTAGTTTCTACCGCGCTGCAAATGCGCTTAATGTATTTATTTTTAATTTTTAATTTTTTCTAGCTCGATGCACAATAAATCACAATTAGATTTTATTATAATTTTGAAAATAGTTGATTCGTAAGTAGTTTATTTGGCACATTGGATTAAAATCAGTTCGCATTTGACGTCTTTTCTATGCTTGATTGGGAATTATCAAATGAACACTTCATTGATTTGTTGGCAAATTGGCTTTGTTGAAACATTGTTTGAATGCATATTTCTTAAAAATGTAAGAGTAGAACTTAAAAACCAGTTCTAATCTAATTAAATAAATTATTTTAAAGAATTTTGTAAGATTTGAGTACTTTTAAAATAAGATAGATTATTGAAAATTAAAAGTATTGGCAAAAAATTTTATTTCTTATATAACAGCACCGTTTGCTAACATAGAGCAATCAGTAAATAAAATGAATTTCATATTTTTTATAAAATATTATAAAAAAATTATATTAATATTAAATACCATATGAACAAAAATATATATAGAACGCTCTACATACTTAAACTCATCTCTGGAGAGACATACCTGACCTATGTACTCGAGAACACCCTGAACAAGTAAGGGTATGTACCCATACCTGACTTATATACTCAAGAACACACTGGACCAGTAAGTGTATATAGGCTAATATCAAAGTTGAGATATCAAAATATCTATAAAACTAATACTTTCTGTAACGTGTCCAAAACTAATAAAAACGAAGTCCTAACATAAAAAGGAAGTTATGTTCAAAATATAAACTTGAAAGAAGTCATGCTTAATTGTTAATATATATCAACTTCACTAAAAATCTATTAAATATATGCAGACTAAACGGACTTATGAAGAAGTTAATAAATTATTTTATTATAAAGTTCAAGTGGACGGTTGAATAATACAACTTGAACTTAAGTAAAACCTCATTCTATAGATTAGAATTTTCAGAAAAATAAATAAATAAAATCATTTTGTTAAAATTTCAAACTAAACTGTTGTAATTCCAAGTCTTATAAAAACTAAGAACAAAAAACCTATCAACTAAAATAACTAACAATGAAGTTCCGCCTAATAACTATTATTATATCTTTTAGTAAAAAAAACCAAATATGTTATGGAATTCGGACTGCCTGCACATTCACGTGCCGTCGATGCATCAAATTTAAGGGAGTGACGCCGGGGTTGGTGGCAATTACTCCTCTTTTTATTACGATAACGTATTATTTTGATAGGGACAGTGGTTCACCTTGATCTGTAAGAAATATTTTATAACCAAGGTGTAAAGGTCCAAATTTAATTTGGATGAAAATTAAGGTAAACGATCAATCTTAACTTTTGGTTGAAGTTTCGTGAATATTTCATATTTTTTATTAGAGTTTTCTGAAGATATTGAATTCGCTTATTTACACAACTGTAAAACAGTTATCTGAAACTTATAATTTACTATAAATAAACTCAACGTGTTTATATTGAAAAATTTTCTTTATTAATAGACACAATTGCAAAAATTTCGGATATTAAGTATAAGCATATATGTTATCTATCGATCTGTCATATATGCAATGGCAATACGCGGTCTCTCCAGCGCAGATTGCATACAGTTCGTGGTTGTAGGGTCTCCAGAATTGTAGGGAAATGTAAGTAACCTTAAATATAACAACTTTCTATTACCAGTAGAACTATATTGTCTATTGTTATTGTTCTTGTAATCTATGAATGTTGAAGGGGATTGTACATATACTGAAGATGGTTGTACTACCCAAAAGTAATACTATTATATAACATATATTTTTTCTTATATATTTTAAATAATATAAGAAAAACTAACAATACTTAATCTCTTAGTTGAGACTGGATGTGCAATTATTTATTATTACATATGTCTAATTTTCATATAATCGACAAAGTTAGTGCTCTCTAAAACAATGGCATTTTTAATAGTTGATTTTCAGAATACTTAAGTAACTGATGTTGATAAATTTTTTTTAAATTTACGATTTTTATGATCTGAAATGCTTATTTACAATATTCCTTTCCTTATATACATATATAAAATATTATCATACTGCTACGATGATAATTATGTGTGACTAATAAAATTTTACTAAAAGAATTATAACAATATATAACTTTTTTATACTATATTATGTTTACAATAACATTTTCGGTCAAAACAAAATCGAGTCAGATTTAAAACATTTTTTTTTAAATATGAACAAATGAAATACGATCTTAAAATCTTAAATTAGGTGACAAAATAGCGTCTATTATCATTTAAATGAGTTGAGTCGATGTATGTCAAGTACTGTAATATTAATTTGATCATATAAGCTAAATACTAAACCCCTTTAAAAAATCATAAAATAATACTTAATAGTCAATTACCAATAACAATTCTACATGTACGTTTATTTATAATTATCATTTTACGCTGACGATAAATTCGTTTAGAGAGGACCCCCTTCTACGCCGTGTCGTTGCTTTTGTTTAGAATGCAATTTAAGTGTTGCAAAATAGTTTTATATATATATTTTTTAGTTGTAGGTTATGTGAATTTAAAATAAATTTATCAGTGCTAAAATGTGAATTTGCTTTTTAATGACTGAGGTTTTGGCACGTTTATGTTTAGTCCGTTCTATGAACAGAACTCTATTCGTCACCTTACAAATGCATACGAGTATTGCGTTATAAACTGTATGTATAGATATTTAATAAGAGATGCACTATATTTTTGAACACTACAATGTGTTCATAGACCTATTTCATAATAAAAAGAAAGAAAAGAGTTTCGAAAAAAATATAATAAAATCTAGCTATAGGTGTGCATATATACTTTCCCAAGGAAATATGATTTTTTATAAATGCAAACAAAAAGTTTTCTAGAGAAACCGATTTATATTAATCAAAATCGTTCTTAAGTCACACAGTAAATTGTATATGATACGATATGTTGAATGAATGTTTTAGATCGTTGACCGAGACATCCTGGTGGTATTGATACAATCATTTTTATTGTTATAAGTACAATCATTTTTATGTTGTACTTAGTCCGCTTATAATTTTACAATATAAGTCCCATTTACATAAATACATATACATATAGTAAATTGTACATATAACGAAGAACATACTCTATATAGTGTGCTACTCTAGTAGCAATATTATAGATTATAATTATATGGTATCTGAATAGCGTGCTTTGTTTCACTCAAGTTTCTATAATTTAAATCATATAGCGTATACTCCTCGAGTAGTGATTCTTTTAAAGTATAAAGTTCAACTTGGTTGCTTTAATATAATAAATTCTTTGTTTTAAGATTTTGTTTTAAAAGATAATATAAATCATCTCCAACCCTAAATTTTATTCTTTCTTATAACCAGCTGAAGCTAACCTCAAAATGGTGAGAAATAAAATTGTTATTATAGCCACTGTTGAGTTATAATCAAGGTAAGAAAGTTTATTACAAAATAAAGTTATAATCATATCCAGAACTTTCATAAAAATAAAATATTTATTATAACGTATATTTTCCAAAGAGTCTAAGTACTTTCTACTGCGTTGGTGTCCAAAATCCTAGGAAGAGTTAAAGCTTCTTGATAAGTTCAGAATAATGATAACATATTAAGAATGTCTGACTTAATTTGGGAAATTGTGTCAGGGATTTTATATATTGAAATATATTTGAATAAGAAGTTTTCTAAGTTACTTAATTATTTTAACTGTAATTTTAACAAAAGATTTTTATGGCATTATCTTTTTATTTAAAACAAAAATTCTAATATGTTAATATTATTTAATAAAATTAAATAATTTTTCCACTGAAACCTATTATTAAAAAGGCATTAACATTTTAGTATGTCGCTTCAGCATGTAAGTATTGTGTAATTATATATATTCTTATTTATATGTTTACTGTTAATCTAAAATAATATTTAAGTTCTCTGAACCCGTGAATACTGACTGTAATTATTCAAAGTTCTTTATTTTAGTGCTTGTTTGTGGAATGAAATTAGATCTTTTAAAATTTTATCGTGTTTGTGTTTAGTCTTCGCCGCTGCCGTCCTCAACTTTATCAACTCAATTAGTACATCGATAATGCTCGGTCAGTACTATTGTTAGCAACCGAATAGTGGCATCGAAACTGCACTACTTACTTTAGAAGCAAATTTCGAGCAAATGGACTCAATATCTATTACAGCTTTAAACTTTTTGTTACAAATCTCCCTTTGATGCTCTTGTGAGGTGCACGAGTTTCCAGTGCATTGTCATACGATTAGCTTGATTCGTCATTAACTTACTTGAGTATGAGTTGCACTTGGTTTTATCTTTAGTTTTTATTAAAAGAGAGTTTTTAATATTTTTTTAAAGTTTTCAGTGTTCAGTACATTTTTAGTTATGGCTTAAGAACTGTTATACTTGCGCTTAATGTAACTTTGATTTCGAGCTCAGTATTTCATGTGTTTTGCTCAATTTCTAGTGTTCTGCAAAACGTGTAGTATAAAAAGCTTAACTGATATAAATAAATAATATTAAATAAAAGCAATTCAAGACGTTTCTCAATTAATTAAATATTTTATTTGGCGTATGTTAGAGTGATTGACGTGTGTTGCATATAAAATTTTGTGAAACGAAACAATGTATTTTTAAAGATTTTTTTTTAAATAATACACATATATAGTTTTTTTTTAATAAATATCGAAACGTGAGTTTATGCTTGGGAGTAAAAACAGGTAATAATAAAATATCTTATCCCAATAATAGAATATCATATTATGTATTAAATTTATTGTTAATTACGTTTAGTACTAACATCCATACTGCACGAAAAATTTACAGTTTATAAAAACAAATCAAAAAAAAAAAATTTTATAACTTAAATTTTTTGTACGAAATAGATTTTAGTACAAAGCTTCATAATAATATTATTACAAGATATATAGTAAATTTATTGCAACTTCTAAATATACAAAGACCAATTTTTTATATTATAAACTTTTATCCACATTTGATAAAATTATCTTGTCCACATTTGTTTTCGAATTATTGTATATTAAGTTAAAACTTAATTAATAAGCTATAAAATTTTTTGAATTTGTTTATCGACCTATTTTCTTTTAATGTTTTTTATATATTTTTTTAATTCGGCTATAGGTCCCTTTTTTGTTAAATATTATATTATATTATATATTATATTAAATTTATTATACTTTATATTTCGACTCTTCTTTAGAGTCATCATAAGGATCACGATCTAATACAGTATATCTGTGTCATACTCTTTATTCTATTGTCTATATTGCATGATGACTCTAAGGAGAGTCGAAATAAAGAGTATAATAAAAAATACTAAACGTTAAAAAAAGGGACCTATATCCGAATTAAAAAATATATGTAAACTATTATAATCATTATACTTAATCAGTATTTAAGATTGGTACAATAGTCTATATACAATTTTTGAACTGCAAGTGCCAGCAATTAAACCCAATTATGGTAAATTCCAGAATT
>NC_051847.1:16947685-16959422 GCF_002237135.1 Teleopsis dalmanni | reverse complement strand
AACCGTAACCGAAAAAAATCGTATACTAAAATGTCCAGCACATTCACATCTGGCGATTTTGAAAATTACTATGAAGTCGCTCTATGCTATTCACTCTATATTATTGTCAATTGGGGCGTACTCTCTGTAACGGTGCATAATCTTCTTGATATATCTGTTTTTCCTCTCATCTAAATATTTATTTGCTTAGGATTTGGCAGTACATAATATTGACCAACGACTGTCACGACTTTCCAAAAGATTTTCTAATGATCTCTCTGTTAAACTCGATGATTTGTTTAAAAATTGTTAATTAAGAAAATTTTGCTCATCAACGGAAAAGGTTAGTTACAGCTTTATGGAGCTTAGTTTTATTGAACGAAATCTTGTCGGTTATGTAGCAGTAAGGTATCATTTCAAGGTCGTTTCGCTGCATTAGTCATCCACAAATGACCAGCCGCGCGGATTTTAATTTGGTCGTCAAATTTCCGAACCTCAAATGTGGTTTTTTTAACATTGTCACATTCAGTTTCACTATAGTTTTGTGACTTGGGACACGAAAGATTAGTTCAGATTAAGATGTTTGGGAGGTCTAACAATGTCCACTCTTGGAAGGAAAGCTAATAATCATCAACTTAAACGCATATTTGCCACCAGTTTGAAAGCTTTAACAGGTTGGTTGATTACAGTTCAATTGGTCCACTCTTTATTAGAAAATTTAAATCTTTTATTTTAATACTTACCAGTGAAAATAACCACAATAAATGAAAATGAGAAGAACCAGTGTTCTCTTCGGATTTGTTGCACTAAGTAAATTAATTATTGCTTATTTACAACTAATATACAGCTAGAAGTTGATATACTTAAACAATTAATTCATAACTAATTATCTCTTAAATTCATACTCATTACAAAAACTAATTAGTAAATTAATTAATTTTTAATAGAAATTTATATTCAAATGCACTTTAATTGGACAATTAAATACAACAATATCGAGAATAATGTTAAATGGTTATATTCTAATAGAGCCAACGTCTATAAAAATGTATGTCAAATGTCAAAAATGAATTATTCTTTTAACATAAATTTATATTAGAAGATGAGTCTTACGAAGTTAAATAAAGAAACCGACGGAAATGGTGCGTTCAATAAATTTTTGAGACTTGTAAAAAAACTAATCTTGGTTTGTCAATTTTTTTGCGTTACACCACTTTTGACTGTGAACAGTAATAATCCTACAAGCATATCCATGCGTGTACATCATATTTGGTGCTTGACGATATTACTTTATATATACATTATAAACTATATGCAAGCTTCCACAATTAGAGCAAGCTACACAACTGTGGAAAAGGGTTTATATCTCAGTGAGTTTTTGACCAACTGCATAATTATAACTTGTACCGTCAGTAGTGCATATTACTATGCCGAATTCTACAAAATAATACCAATTAAAATATCAAAAATCTATAAAGAGTTGCAGTCTTATCTACCTCAACAATCCAGTAATATGGGAGCGTTATATATTGTGCTGCATACAGAGTTACTTTGCTTGGTGTGGTCAATATGTGGCTTTATTTTCTGTTGCTGTGCTATAGATCTTATCTATTCGGATTATAATATTTTATTATCTATTCGTAGTTCTAGTGCGTATAATGTACCAAATCTGATAATTTCATTAAGCTTGGGTCAATATTGGTTAGCGTTGCGCTTTATACAATTGCTACACAAACGTGTGAATGAAATATTACAGAATACAAGCAAACCTAGGTCTTTGAGATTAAATATAAATACGGATGTTTGTGTAACTACTATCGGTAGGGATATAACTAATAATTGGTATGAAACTGAATATCCTATAAATAAAAGAAACAAGAGACTTTCATCATCGCAGTTTGAAGTTATAAAGAAAATGCGTAGAGTTTACTCTGATTTGAATGACATTTTGGCTAATGTGACAACAGCTTACGAACTCGTCATACTATTGAACTTTTTGGGTTCGTTCTTAGACTTAGCAATTGAATATTTTGCGGTTTATAAATTCTTCGATAAACCCCATATATATGGTTTGGCTTTATTCCTTTATAAAGTCATTTGGCTTGTATTACATACTGGACGCATATTTTTTGTACTAATACCGAATAATGGGGTTATAGCTGAAGTATGTGGTATTATTTATAATACTTGCAAATATAATATATAATACTTGTAATATTTTTTTTCCCCCAGAAATGTATTACTTATTATACTTTGAATCAGTTAACTGTATATTCAAAGAAAATGGAACACATTGTAAATAGATTTCTTCTTCAATTGTTAGTCCAAAACCCAAACCAGTCAGTGTGTGGTATTTTTGATTTGAATCTAATTTTCTTAGGTGGTGTAAGTATGAATTAAATTCGAAATATATTCACAAAATGAACTTTTATTTCTTATAGATAACGAATGCTTTAGCCATTTATACAATATTTTTAATACAAATTGATTTGGGAAACGAATCTCTGATAGGAACGTACCAAAATGGAACTACTACTATTAATACAAAGAACTAGAGGAAATAACTATATACGACAATGAACACATATATCTTTGTAATATGTTATATATAAATAAATAAAAAGGAAAATTCAGTACAATATTAATATTAAAAACAATGTGTATTAGGCAGGCACGAAGTCATATGTGTCTTAAGGTGCTGAAGTACAACACTCCACCGCCCAAAATAAATCGCAAAGCTGTATTTATATATATGTATATATATTATTAATGCATCATGATTGTTTAATAAGATCATGAATAAAATTTTTTAATTATTGTAATTATCCAGGATTCGCCTCGGAGTAAATTTCTGGCCTATCTATGAGTATAAACCATTGTTATTACCATTATTCTAGAGACTTAGTCCAATAAATAAATCGTTTCCACTTGTTGATATTAAAGCCGCATAGTCTTCACCTCCCAAGAATTAAAATTTTTTGATTTTCAGTTATTAGCAATAAAAAAAGCTCAGTATATATAATAAAAAGAAAACAAAAAATAATAATAAAAAAGTGTTGCTTAACTGGACTGAAAACAGTAAATAAAATCGTAAGGATAACGTATACAAAAAATATAAATATTTCAATCACAATTGCTGTCATAAAACTACATATATATTACATTAAATCATTTAGGATTGATTTTACTTTCTAGCTTAGATGGACATAGCCCACTAAGTATTAAGCCTCTTGCTCTAATCTCTCTCTCTTGATTACTGGAATGGGGTTGTATCCCCTGGACGCGGCTGTAATATTCCATATTCATTCCGAAGAGATGGTTTTAGTGGGTTTTAGAGGGATTGAATTTTCGTTTACTTGTTGTTTAAACAATAGTTCTCTTTGAATATGATTTTTTTTCTAAATATACATATTAATATTAAATAATTAATACTTTCTGACGTATTTTTTTAAAATATACATAATTACATATATTTTTTAATAAAAATACTTCATACGTCTTTCAATACTGTAGCCATAGGTATGGTTTAAGTTAAATACATATTCCTTGACGTCAGTACATAATTTTTTTTAGTATATGATAAAAAAAATTTAATATTTATTTTAATATTACATGTATAAGCATATACACAGTTATATATATATGTTAATTGAACTTTTTTTTATAGACAGTGAAATTCGCTACAGCATTTTGCCCGTGGTAGATATACTAGAAAATATTTTTCTTGGCAGTGTTTTTACCATATATTGTGGGGCTGGGTCCCTTAATCCCGCCTGTTTAAGATATTCATTTTTGGTGAGATCCTGGCTGTACTCGTTTCAGTTATGGTATCATAGTTTGAATGGAGAAAAATATTTTTTAAAAACAATTTTTAAAACCCTAAAATTATTTTTAAAAATACCCTTCTATTAAATGTCCAGTTTTTATAATTTTTTAACCACCATTTAGTACACAGTACAGCTAAAATCAAATATGCACCGCTAGCATTAATCTCACTTATGCAGTAGGCTTTATAACGATGCATAAATCAATTGCAACCCTGTCTTTAATAATGCGTTTTAATTATGGAATAGTTAAGTTTTATTGAAATTTTGTGGGACCAATGAGTGAATAATGAATAAAAAAACTGAATTATTTATTAAGGAAATTAAATACTTTTTTATACAAAACCGGTACTAACTTTTACTTACGGAAAAGAAAATAATTTAATTGTCTCATTCATTTTCAAACCATCATTAATCAAAACTTTAGGATGTTTGACGCTCGTATCTCGGCAGTTAAAAATTAATTAATTTTATTTCCATATTATGGTGGTATTTAATATCTAGTAAATTGGTGTGAATATTTTAATGATATAGAAATGGTCAAGAAAGGAATACCTAAAAGCCGTCCGATTCTTTTACTAAGTAAACATTTACTGGTGTGTCAACTATTCTGTGTAACGCCTCCTCTCAATTGGAAGAGCAAACAGAAAAGCCTTATTGTGCGTTCACATAAGATTTGGTGTGGCATTATTTTGTGTTATATATATGTAGTAAGCTATTTACAGGCTACATCATTGAGAGAATATTTCACTGTGGAAAAGATCTTGTACTTAAGTGAATTCATTACCAATTGTGGCATAGTTACTTGCATTGTAGTAAGTTCTTATTACTATGTCGAACAATATCAGAGTGTACCAAGAAAACTATTAGATATAAACAAACAGTTGAACACCTTCTATAATGTATTTTATGGAGGTCCTACAGTATTTCGGAAAATATATAATGAACTAAAGATTTTATTGTGGTTTATATTACCTTTTGTAATCTGCTGTTTTGTGACGGATTTCTTCTATAGCAATCGCAGGGTGTTATGTGCTATACGTAGCTCGGGTGCTTATATATTACCCAATATTATGATATCGCTAAATTTGTTGCAATATTCATTTGTTATGCGTTTTATATGTCTACTTCATCAGCAAATAAATAAGATATTGCAAACGATTGCAGAAGCTACACCTAATAAAGTTGTGACGTCAATTGGATTGCATTTATATAATTTAGATTTAACCGCTTGGCTGAAGACAGAATTTTCAAGCTATAGGCAAGAAAGGCGGACTTCGTTTGAGATTCTGAAAAATATGCATAATATTTATTCTAAATTAAATGCTTTATTATTTGAATTCAACAAATTTTTTGAATTAATATTATTGCTTAATATGGTAGCATCATTTCTGGACTTATCAATCGAATATTATGCAGTCTATAAATTCTTTGATAGACCAGAACAGCACACAACAGCACTATTTGTGTATGAAATATTATGGCTTATTTTGCATTCTGGTCGTATTTTATTCATTCTAAATATGAATCATGCTATCATATATGAGGTAAAAGTTAAATATTTTAATATATATAATCCATTTTGTTTGATTTTCAATTTGCAGAAATGTGAAACTAGTTTTATACTAAGCAAAATGCTGCCGAATGATGTACGTTTGGAACATATTATCAATAAATTTCTATTACAGAATATGCAAAAGCAAACTCCTACCGCCTGTGGTATTATTGATTTAGATCTATTGATTTTAGGCGCAGTAAGTTTTTCTTCAACTTTTCCCTCCATTATAGTCATCCTACCCATCATTACAGATAGCGGCAGCGTTAGCTACTTGCATAATTTTTTTAATACAAATGGATTTAAGCAATGAATCCTTGGTCGGCCTTTTAGTGAATAGAACAACCTGAATGACATCAGTACTAATTTATAGTTTTTATTCTTATAGTAAAATTTAACAATGAACGATAATATATCAATAAATATTATTCCTTAACTAAATGTACAATCTTAATGGATTTTGTAATTCTTTGTTATATTTTGTTTTATTCTTCTTCACGCTTATGAATATTTTATCCTTACACATTTATCCATAGAGTTGTGAAGCAAGCAGTTATTACTACTACTCGAATTCGTGGGTTAATATGGTCCGTTGCGGAAATATATTGCACCATATATATCAATTGTTGAAATTATTTATAATAAAACTTCTACATAATTTGCGAAATTTTTATTATGTGGTTAAGGTGTTCTACATATGGTTTCGAGAAAAAGCATATTTATTTGCAATAGATGCCGGTCGGGAAACTGGAATCTTAGCCATAACGCTAATAGCTAACAGAAGTTTGCATATCTTCGAGAGGTAATTTAATTTGTGATTTACTTTCAAATATTACATTAATTTCTAAGTAATAATAGCTTAACAACTTCGTCAGTATTTTTAATCTTAAGTTTCACATATAATCGCGATTTTAAATTTCCTCTAGCGAAATAAATGATAGATCCATGTTAGATCTAACAAAAATTTATTTATTAGTAAATTCTTTCAGTATCATTTTTCTGTCCCCTTTCTTATTAAATTTAGAATTTTTAGAATAACTAGCAAATTTTTAATACTTAATTAGATTTAAGTTTACTTAAGATCAGTTAAGTTATGTATTATAAGTACTATAACTATATTATGCTGACAATGTGAATATATTTAATACTGTAACTAGCAATTTAAATATTTTATGTAAAATAATAATAAAATAATAAAATTCAATATATAAAAAGTTACCTTGACAAAATCCAGAACTCTATATACGTATATGTAAATGGTTATCTGGTTTGTGGCTCCATAATTACCATTTCTTTAGGTGAAACTAAGGATATGGTTGTAGAACAGAATGGTACTATAAAAATATTCAATATTAAATTTGCTAAATTAAAATAAGATAACTCTTAGACTATTGATGATTTGAAAATGGACATCCGCTAAATTATAGGGGAGCTACTACCAGCTATGTGTCAGTTATATCTAATAAAATTTAAAAAAATTAAAAAAAATTTTCAGGCAGAATTTAGGCATTTTGTAAAATTTATGGTTAAGATAATTAATCTAGATAGGCTAGATAAGATTAATGTGTGAATTTTTTATGTTAAGAATTAAATCCGTTGAAGAAGAAAATCGAAAATATTCAATTAGGCGTCGTTCTTCATATTCTACATGGACTAACTTCTTTTTGCACCATGTAGAATATTTTGACTGACTATTTATTGCTTAGATCAATATCTGCAATCTGCTATGACAAGTTTTTAGAGCAGTTGAAGCAGATCCATTATTTCTTGAGAAAATGATCTGTAGATAAATAATTAATTCCTGGATAAATGCAAAATCGTTGCACATGGAGTAAAGCAAAATCGTTGTATATGGAGTAAAGCAAACTCATACAGTGTTCACGAAAGAATAATTTTTGCGGTCTGGAGATATGATTGAATGACACTACTTCTTTCTTTAGGTAAATGTTAAATCATCGGCTTATGCAGTAAACCATAAAACCAACATTGTTCTTGCTACTGGTCAATTAAGTGAAGTGGTATGTGAAAATGTGGTTAAAACTTAGTGTTCCAAAAGCGAATATTTAAAGAATAGCAGAAGCGGTTAGTTTTAAAGAAAAATATAATAAAGGACTATTTAAAATTTATTTATACGAAATATGTTTATTATATATAGCCCGCATTTGTTTACCTTTTACAATATAAAATTACGAGCATAACTGTAACGTATAATATGATTTCAGAGGTCTATGGTTTGTGATGATAGTGATTTGTATATATTATGTGATTAATGTTAGCAGTTTACAATTTTTGCGTTATGTTACCTCTCCGACTGTTGTTTCCGTGGATCGAGATTATCGTGGTTGGACTGGAATGCTGCCGGCAGTGACGCTTTGTTATTATGATCATGTGGATGCCTACAAAGCAAATGAATATATACAAAATGTTTGGAACGTGTCTATAGTCGACGAAGACTATTTTTATTATATGGATTTTTTGTATGCAGTGGTAAATGCTACTGCTGCAAACTATGTGGATCTCGCACGATTCGCAGAAAATGAGAGATTCGATGAAGTGAATCTGTTAGACTTAATACATGCTATAGATAAACCATTTGAACAGGTACTAAGCAGTTTTGATGCTAATTTCGAAATACAGGTGTTACCAGTTATGACAGAACGTGGACTATGTTATGCTATAAACTCGCCAATGTCAAAGATTTTAACCGGCAGGTGCGATATAAGTAGATAACTTTTGTTAGAGATTAATTACATCGTAAAACTATTCATTAATTTCTTAATTATAGTAAAATAACTTATAAGGATTTAAGGCAACCACTAACTTGTCAGTACGGTAAACAGCAGTGCTATATAAAAATGGATCTTTTTGAAAGTACTGGGACGGTATTTATACAAATTTAAAATATTTTTAATACATATCTTTGAATTTCTTAACATAATGGTATTTTACAGATCGATGTACATTCGCCACTTGAAGTATCAGCTACCGATGCTAGTGTAATTTCTTTACATAAATCAGATGAAATAATCGCTTCGTATAAGGTACATGAAACAGTGTAAGTACTTTTTACGATAAGGTCTAAAAAGAAGTTAGTAAAGGTATAACAATTCTTCTTAGTGCTTCAGCTAATTTAAGAGCTTTGAATGTGGAACAAAGAAAATGTGTATTTTATGATGAAGAAACATCACAACTTAAAGTAAGATTATAATTCACAGTATATAGTCAGTATTTAATAATAATCTTTTTATAGGTTTACAGTAAAACCCTTTGCCTAGTACGATGTCGTGCTGTTATGGCTTTAGAAATGTGCAACTGCGTGCCATTCTTTTATCCTTTTGTGGGCAAGTATATTAATGATCTTAATACAATTATAAATTGGATGTGTTATAAAGTTTGTTGTAGAAGGACCTAGTTGCAGTCCCGCAGGTTTCGAATGTCTACTAGATTTTAAGTGGCCAATATGGGCTTTACATATTTGCAAATGTCCAAGCACTTGTGCTGAAATTGAATACACCGTACAAACTGTCAAGAAGAGCTCCTGGTAACTTTAAATAAAAAGCATTAATGAATAAATTAATCTAAAATAATCATTAAGGGGAATAAAAGCTAACGAGGATGGTTCTAAAAGTGACTCAGCAACTTCCAGTTTTCGTTGGGATCTTATACCACCAAAAGTGCGTTTTCGCAGAGATGTGGTATTTGGCTTAGAAGACTTATTAGGTATAATTGTATTATCAAAAATAATCATCAGTTTATTAAACGAAATTTTACAGTTTCATTCGGTGGTGCTTTAGCATTATTTTTGGGCTTTAGTATTATGTCTATAATTAAACTGGGTTATGTATTAACATATCATACTTTAAAAAATTTCTATGATTTTTTTATTAATTTTCCGAAAATGAATCAACAATATTTAGA
Source organism: Teleopsis dalmanni (assembly GCF_002237135.1). Taxonomy (NCBI): domain Eukaryota; kingdom Metazoa; phylum Arthropoda; class Insecta; order Diptera; family Diopsidae; genus Teleopsis; species Teleopsis dalmanni. Next base: position 16,950,146 of record NC_051847.1, on the reverse strand, counting down.
AAGCCGAAACTCACAGCCAATCCAAACAATCCAAAAAGTAAACCTATCGAAGCCTAATAATAATTTTTCAAAACGTAATTCCACTCAACCAAATAGAGAAATTAATACTGAGTGTAACAATGTGGATAATGCAAATTTAAACGAAACAATGAGTTTACCTGAATTTGAATACTTGAATTAATATATCTTCATGTTATATAGTATAAGCCCTATTAACATTTTCTAAATTTTTCAGTACCGTAGAGACACTGCTTGAAGTTTTGTAGTTTTCTTGCACCATGACACGTATTTCACCTCTAATTAAACTTGAAAAATTAATACACTTATGTCATCATATATATTGTTTGTTTAACATATTAAATAAAAAAAATTTAAAGTTTTAATATATTTAATGCATATATTTGTAAATGTTTAGCATTCAATTATAAATATATTTTCTAATTCAGACAGAATTATTAACTGTGGGTAGTGCAAGGACATATTTAAATAAAAATTTATACTGTGTTTACACTTAGACTTATCCAACCGCTTTAGCACATTTGTATATGAATTTGCTATGGACTCTGTATGAAAAATAGCACATATTGCTGCATATTTATTAAGTTAAATACAATAGTCTAAGCAAAGCGTAGTAAAAGTTTCCTCATTTTAATATTTTCGCTAAATCTTATCTTCTTCTTATTTATTTATTTTTATTTAATTTTTTATTTAGATATTTCTAATAACTTTCATATTTGTTAAAAAAAATAATAATACCTTGACCTAATTATTATATATCAGGGGTTTTTATTATTCCTACTGTACCATAGTAATCTCTTCACAATTACACTTAAGTGTACTGAACTAGAGATTTTGAAATTGGGAAGGCAACCCGAAACTAATGACGTTATAAATAAAATTAACCGGCACACTGGGTCTAGGGTAACATCCCATTAAAGTTTGATCTCAAAAAAATAATGGTAATAATGCGTAATGGTTTTGTCTGAGTAATAAAATTTTAAATATATCTCATAAGTTCACAATAAATGATCCCCACAACATTTTCATAGAGGTTTAATTATATCTGATATCGCCAGACCATAGGTCTACGTATAGCTTTCACCCAGTTAACCTGACATAACATAATCTTTAAGTATATTACTAAGTAATATGATCACTAGGATCGTACTATGATACAACGAAACATGTTAATGCAAGTGAAGGAAGTTTTCTATTAATCTTGGCATTTACGCAAAAGCTATCTCTCGATTTTTTAAAATTAGTCAGTATCAGATAGTTTATGACTGCTATCGGTTTTAAATTGCAAAGTATATATATGTATGGCTATTGACATTTTGTCTATAGTTGTCATGTACGTCAATTATAATCCCATTTACTCTATATGAATTTTAAACAATATAATAAATACTAATTTATATTATTTATGTTTTTCTAGCCTGGATAGAAAAATATTATATAGATTTATTTATTGCATATTAAAGTGAATTGTCGAAATATAATTTCTATAATTTGGCATATAAAAATGTTAAATTATCTTATAATTTCTCAAACTATAAAATAAAATGTTTAAAATTAGAAAATAGATATTTTAGGTCAAAGTCATTGTCTATAGAAGAATAATTATAATTTTATTAATAAAATGTAAACACTTGTCTTTAAAATGTTAAGTTGTATATATCAATCTTAGAAATGTATCTGAACCTACTAAAACCACTAACATTGCTGAATAGTGAATAATAACATAATTTAAATTATGTAAATACAGGGTGTTCAATTCATTTAAAATTAAGTTGATATATGTTATATGTTATGTACTATATGTGCAGTTTAATATTTAGAATGGAACTTAATATTTGTGAAATAAAATGAACCATTTTAGTATACGTAAGAATTGGATCAGCATGTTGTATTGTAATATATACTATTAGATAATATTGTTTTTATATGGTTGGTCAGTTGCAGTTGCAGTGGCAGTGGTAGGGCATCATATAGCTTTTTTTGTACCTCAAATGTTTTGCTAACATATTCCTTGCAAGGAACCCTAAGATGGAAGAATCTAAACTAATAGGTCTTTTGTCTTACCGATGAACAATCTGATAGACTATCAAAGGAGTACCTTCGTAAAAATCTATTTTTTCTGGATGGCAAAGTCGAATATTCACATAGAAAGTGTATATATATGATATGGAGTTAGGATGTTGAATTACATAGGCGAAAAGTGTTATTACTGTGTCTATCTCACGTTGTATTGATAAATTTTTTCAATGCTATGGCAAATTTGTAGTGATGTTATGCTAAGAATAAAATTTTTGGAGTCGATCAGATAAACATATTTAATAGACTTTATAATAAAGTTTAATTTGTTACTCTCAGTCTGTGTACTTTTACAGAAATTAAAAATTTCCTTTTAATATAGTTTAAATATAGTTGATTTTGTTTTACTTATATAAGACTTTTATTG
>NC_051847.1:16938739-16947585 GCF_002237135.1 Teleopsis dalmanni | reverse complement strand
TAAAGGAATAAAGCCAAACCATATATATGGGGTTTATCGAAGAATTTATAAACCGCAAAATATTCAATTGCTAAGTCTAAGAACGAACCCAAAAAGTTCAATAGTATGACGAGTTCGTAAGCTGTTGTCACATTATCCAAAATGTCATTCAAATCAGAGTAAACTCTACGCATTTTCTTTATAACTTCAAACTGCGATGATGAAAGTTTCTTGTTTCTTTTATTTATAGGATATTCAGTTTCATACCAATTATTAGTTATATCCCTACCGATAGTAGTTACACAAACATCCGCATTTATATTTAATCTCAAAGAACTGGGTTTGTTTGTATTCTGTAATATTTCATTCACACGTTTGTGTAGCAATCGTATAAAGCGCAACGCTAACCAATATTGACCCAAACTTAATGAAATGATCAGATTTGGTACATTATACGCACTAGAGCTACGAATAGATAATAAAAGATTATAATCCGAATAGATAAGATCTATAGCACAGCAACAGAAAATAAAGCCACATATTGACCACACCAAGCAAAGTAACTCTGTATGCAGCACAATATATAACGCTCCCATATTACTGGATTGTTGAGGTAGATAAGACTGCAACTCTTTATAGATTTTTGATATTTTAATTGGTATTATTTTGTAGTATTCAGCATAGTAATATGCACTACTGACGGTACAAGTTATAATTATGCAGTTGGTCAAAAACTCACTGAGATATAAACCCTTTTCAACAGTTGTGTAGCTTGCTCTAATCGTGGAAGCTTGTATATAGTTTATAATGTATATATAAAGTAATATCGTCAAGCACCAAATATGATGTACACGCATGGATATGCTTGTAGGATTATTACTGTTCACAGTCAAAAGTGGTGTAACGCAAAAAATTTGACAAACCAAGATTAGTTTTTTTATAAGTCCCAAAAATTTATTGAACGCACCATTTCCATCGGATTCTTTATTTAACTTCGTAAGGCTCATCTTCTAATATAAATTTATGTTAAAAGAATATTTCATTTTTGACATTTGACATACATTTTTATAGACGTTGGCTCTATTAGAATATAACCATTTAATATTATTCTCGATATTGTTGTATTTAATTGTCCAATTAAAGTGCATTTGAATATAAATTTCTATTAAAAATTAATTAATTTACTAATTAGTTTTTGTAATGAGTATGAGTTTAAGAGATATTTAATTACGAATTAATTGTTTAAGTATATCAACTTCTAGCTGTATATTAGTTGTAAATAAGCAATAATTAATTTACTTAGTGCTACAAATCCGAAGAGAACACTGGTTCTTCTCATTTTCATCTACTGTGGGAGTTTTCACTGGTAAGTATTAAAATAAAAGATTTAAGTTTCCTAATAAAGAGTGGACCAATTGAACTGTAATCAACCAACCTGTTTAAGCTTTCAAACTGGTGGCAAATATGCGTTTAAGTTGATGATTATTAGCTTTCCTTCCAAGAGTGGACATTGTTAGACCTCCCAAACATCTTAATCTGAACTAATCTTTCGTGTCCCAAGTCACAAAACTATAGTGAAACTGAATGTGACAATGTTAAAAAAACCTTATTTGGGGTTCGGAAATTTGACGACCGAATTAAAATCCGCACAGCGGGTCATTTGTGGATCACTAATGCAGCGAAACGACCTTGAAATGACACCTTATTGCTACATAACCGACAAGATTTCGTTCATGTTTGAAACAAAACTAAGCTCCATAAAGCTGTAACGAACCTTTTCCGTTGATGAGCAAAATTTTCATAATTAACAATATTTAAACAAATCATCGAGTTTAACAGAGAGATCATTAGAAAATCTTTTGGAAAGTCATGACAGTCGTTGGTCAATATTATGTACTGCCAAATCCTAAGCAAATAAATATTTAGATGAGAGGAAAAACAAATATATCAAGAAGATTATGCACCGTTACAGAGAGTACGCCCCAATTGACAATAATATAGAGTGAATAGCATAGAGCGACTTCATAGTAATTTTCAAAATCGCCAGATGTGAATGTGCTGGACATTTTAGTATACGATTTTTTTCGGTTACGGTTAACACAAAAAAATCAGAGTACTGAAATGTTCAAGAAAGCACCTATGCTTAAAATGGATTAAGACTCCCATAGATTCACGTATAGCTGGCCACTCATTTGTCTACCTAATCAGAGTCATAATTCAAGACGGCCATATAGAAAAGTTTGAATTCAAAAAATTTGATTATTTTTATTAACTAAAATTTAACAAATAATTTTTCTGTTGATTTAATGTAATTTGATTTTTAATTAAAATATTATATTCTTGAAAGTCGCAGTTCAAGTGGTCCAGCCATATTACATATACATATATATTTTTATAATATTTTATATAATATATAATAATTATAAATCCTTTTTTTTCAATTTAAAAACAGAATTTTAGAAACATTCACCAATCAATATGAAAATATTCCCTTCGAAGACGCAAATGAAACAGAATAATAAAGTTTTCAAAATAACACCCATTATTATTCCAATAACTAGAAATTTGGAAACAAAACTATATAAAGCAATTGGTTATTTTCTAATACTGTGCGAAATATTTATGACCGCGCCGTTTGGTGTACATCGTCCACAACAGAATATAGATACGTTTCGTGATAGAGTTTGGAACAGTCTTCATATATCTTGGTGTTTTGTTATCTACGCTGCTCTAACATTTTGCATTTATATACACTATACAGAATCCAATATCGATCTACCTACGGTACAGAAACCTCTTTATTTTTCTGAATATATTGTGTACCTAGTGCATGTATTACAAATAATAATTGGCAGCTACTATGGACGTGATAAATTCCAAAATTTTCTACACATCATCATTAATTTTGACGAACAAGTCACAGTTTACAATGTATATCCGAACTTTAAACTATTCAGAAAATTCCTTAACAAGCATTTATTGCTAATATTGTTACATACGATCTTAACTACAATTATAGATTTTTACTATAGTTCATCTATTTTACTAAATTTTCTATATAGTACGATTGTTTATGTATTACCAAATAACGTCTTACATATATCCTTGTTGCAATATTATGGGCTTTTATATGCCATTGCTTTAAGAGCTAATAATTTAAATCAAATTTTATCCTTAAAATTATCTAAAAAATCACTGGATCCATCAACTTTGCATGAGGACTTACATATCTTACGTTCTTTATACTCAACTCTGGAACAATTATATAAAAGTGTAAACGATTCATTTGCGCAATCTGTGCTATTAGTCTATATTGGATCATTTATGAATATAAGTATTAATATTTTTTTGATATACAAGTATATGGATAAAGTTGAAAATTCTGATCTTGCTTGGACATTGTACTCTGTGATTTGGACTTTCATGCATATTGGGAAAATGTTTTTGATTTTATACTATAATCACTGTATACAAAAAGAGGTAAAAATATAGGTTATCTAATAATGTAAATTATATTTTTTAATAATTATTTTTCTAGAAAAATAATACAGCTCTTTTATTAAATGATATTTATATTGAAAATGAGGAAATTGAGGAAACGGTATGTGCTAATATATATATATAACACTTTTATATATATTTAAGGTGATTAAAAATGTAACTGTAATGTTGTTTATTGTAATGTAAAAAACATATTTATTATATATTAACATATAAAAATTAAATATGTATTTTAAAATTACCTTTATACTTATGAATTGTGATATCTGTAATTATAACATTACACATTTCAAATTGATTTAATTTCAAATAATATTATTTATTTGTATCATCGTATGTATCATCGTATATTAAATGTTTATAATTTTTTTTTTAATTTTAGATTACTCATTTTGTACTTCAATTAGTTGTTAATACTAGAAGTAACGTTGCTTGTGGAGTTGCAGAGCTAAACATGAATTTTATAACTTCAGTAATTTAACAACTTATTTCATTAATGATATATCTATATTATTGATTTATGCATGCCAAATCATTAATATATATTTTTTCAAATTTTCTAGTTACTTGTGGCCATCTCTACACTATTTATTTTTCTATTACAATACGACATTACATTTGAAGCTTTAACCAAAAGTCATAATTCTGCAAGTCCCAGATCACAAAATTAATATTAAAATGGATTTCTTTATATACAATTGATATGAAATTTATGTTATAATTTATTCTATATTGTTATAAAAATCAGTTTTGAGTTCATAATACTTTTTATATATAAATTAAGAAATTAATATATTGATGACCTTAGTACAATTACTTGTTTATGTTGTCTATTATAATCTTAATACTTTTTATTATATAAAATGTTAGTACAGTTCTTAATAAGTAAACTTAAATAATAGGGATTCAATTCAAAAATCCTTTAAATTATGTCCAAATGATAATTGTACCATGTGTTCTTTGAAATACTGAAAAGCAAACATTTTGAATGAAGAGATATGCACTGATAATATACTATAATTAGTTTTAAATTATACTAACTATATCATTTCAAATACTATTTCAAAATTTTTTTATTGTGTATAATTTTAAAATATAAACATTTAGTTGTACTCGTTTTTTCAAGCCAACTATTAACGTATAAATAAAACTACATAAGTTATTATAACTCACCACTGTGCTAAAGTTACTTACCACATTTTTACAAAATTTCTAACCTCCATAATTTGCTTTAATATCTCGCTGTATCAACTGTCAAACAACTGTTTTCCAATAGACGGTGTGTTAAAAAGCCGTCATAAATATAATTTTAACATTTAATATAAAATTATTATTGAATATAAAAATATATATCATCATATACTTAGTTAATTAAAATAAATATGTGTGACGTAGATGCAATTACTAAAATAGCCAATTGTCTTGGTGTGCCTGCTGGTAAGGTGACACTCAACGAAGAAAAGGTTAGTTGTTACAATTAAATTTATTTTAAAGTTAATCAATATTGTAAATTTAAAGGTTGTTACACGTACAAATATTGATAACAAAAAAGTTACTGGTTTTGCCACTATTCTTAACGCATTGGCAAAGGAATCAAAATCAGAAACTGCACAAAACAGTTGTGCAACACGTGAAATCGAAGCCCAAGTGTATCAATGGATTGAGTTTGCTGTTTTGTATGTAGCACCAGGATCTAAAGACAAGCATGTAGCACAAGGATTATTAAGAGATTTTAATAAATTGTTCCTATGCAAGTCATATTTAGTAGGACACTTCATAACTCTTGCAGATTTGGCTGTTTTTTATGCAATATATGACTTAGTGGTAAGTTGGAAAAAATAAAATTCTGCGTAAAATTTTATATTTTTAAGACATAATAATTGTTAGCCACAATCATGCAAGTAACTTAAAGTATACAATTTAGGGTAGTAAAATTATTCCGTTGCTCTTACGAAGAGATCCTACAGTTTTTATAAAAATTTAAGGTGTATATATTAACAATTTTTATATTTAAATTTAATCGCATATTTGGGTTACGGGCACTTAAATTAGCCTAACTTCGCATTATTCGTACATAGTTATACGTTTTATGATCTTGCCATCAAATGCGATATATAAAATTCAAATGCCCTCCGTGGGACATCTTACGGTATTAAACCCTTTTGAGGTAATTTTCAATGGCCTGTCACACAAGTCATCTAAGTGAGTTATGCATAAGATTTCATCGTTGCAATTTTGTTAATTTATTGTCTTTTGTTTTTTTGTGTTTCTAAACTTAACTGAAATTTATGCTTTATAGAGTGATATTAACAAATAATATATGTACAAGAATTGGGATATGTTGGTAATATAGTTGATAAATAACAGAGTAAAGAGAGAAAAACATTGCAAGCAGATCTCTGCATAAATAACAATGTTAATAATTATACTATATTAAAAAATATTTATATGGTTTTTGGGTTCAGAAAAAGTAATTAAGTTTTTATATTAATTACTTTATTAAATAATTAATATATATTATAAATAATAATATAATCTTTCTCTTTCAGAAATCTCTTTCGCCTATTGATAAGGAAAACTACTTAAATCTTTCTCGTTGGTTTGATCATCTGCAGCAACGGCCAGAGATACGTCAAGGAGAAAACCTGCTCAATTTTACTACAATTTATTTGCATGGCTGGGCCACAGGAACTCACATCTAAATACCCCATTATGATATTAAATACTTTAATTACGTGCTTTATCTATTTTATTTATTAATTAATTGTGTCATTATTAATTTGATAGTGTCATTATTTATTTAATTGTGTCATTATTATTTAATTGCCTTTGTTTATGAATAAACAATTAAAATTTTTAACTTTAAAATCAAATAAGTTGTCAACAATTTCCGTTTATTAATTATATAATTAATTAAATCTGTCAACAATTTTGACATGCAAATTAATTATTTAAAAAGGTTTGAATTATTCCATTCGGATCATAAGACTATCGTTGTTTTAACTGTTCATTTCGGAAAAATGAGTGTTTTCTTCAGAGGCTATATTTCAATCATCCTTTTCTGTGGACTTTTATTGTTTAATAAATGTTCTACTGAAGATGTGAAGAATTATGAAATTTCGTTAGAGTACAAAGGAGATGCAAAAAAAAGTAATTTATTTAAACTTGATTTTCAAAAAGGAGTAGACAAAATTAGCGCCTCGGTGAACCTATTAGTCGAATTAACCAATGATGATACGGTAAGTTTATATAAATATAACTGCAAACAAATTATATATTATAATTTCAATTTGTTGCATTACAGATTGAATGTCAAGCATTTAAGGATACGAAATTAATTTATAAATTATCAGCTAAAGGGATATGTGATTTTTTAAAAAGTCATTACAAGAATTTTTTCTATGATTCCTTAAAAAATTATTCTAATGCACCTACGCCAGAGACGTGTCCGTTACCAAAACAGAAATATCAGCTTAACAATTATCCACTCAAAGAGTCTAAAATTATGAAATTCATGAAACCAGGACTTTATGATATTAAGTGTATAATACACAAAGGTGATAATAATGAGAACCATGAGTTGCATGCAGAAGTTAAGGAAAAGTAAACAAATATAAATATCTATTTAAAAAATTGGAGTAATTATTCAATATTACTTTTTAAAGTTCAAATTTATCGGGTATATAAAAATATATTTGTGAAGGGTTCTACTTGATTAACAAAAAACTTATATCATAAATATCAACACTTTTGTGTAGAAATATAAAATAAAAAAACACTAAACTTCAGTGATTAAAATCTCAATATGTTATTGTTCAAATTGCACAGACAAATTAAAAATTATTTTTGTTTTTTGCTATAAGTAGTTTCTAGAAAAACTATAAAATATCTAAATATAGATTTTTGTTTATATTATTATCTATAACAATTTTAAATTGAAATTTTATCAAACTAAAAGAAAGTACTTGGGGCGCACTGAGAGAACCGTCTACCACGGTTTGACCACCTGCTTTGCTTGAAGATTAAAGTCGATAGGCATGAAATGAATTCATAAACTTAATTAAAATGTTTTTTTTTTGATACAGATAATACTTTTGTAGTATAATATTTACCGGTTGAAACGTAAATATATTCTTATTATCTTATATATACTTATATATATTATTCCATTTCATTTGTAAATATATTTATTTGATATAAGATATATATTTTTATTTCTTATCGTTTACACTTTACTGTTACTGTAGTATTTTGCAAAATAAATTATTTCTATAATAAAAAACTAATAATATTTATATGTAATTATTTAAGAATTTAAAAATTATGAACATATGCATATGTATGTAGTTCATGCATACATACATAAAAACGCGGTTATGATTAAAAAGTGTTTCACTAAAATAGAAATATCCGCATAACTCACTCTTCTCACCATAACCATTTTTATACTAATCAGATTATTCCAATCCTGCTAATTTTCGTAATATTCTTACTACATCGTCTTTTATAGTTTTTAGGTTATTTTAATCTAAACTAATTCTCACCTTTTATCCCTACCGGTGTGTTAAGCATGGCATATATTTGTTTGGGTGGTAAAGCTTTCTCTTATCATCCAAGTAGTGCATAGGCACCGTTTTGATACCACAATCACGGGCATAAAATTTTTCATTTATAAAACAAACTCCGCAATTGATAAAGAAAATTTTTTTTGAAGAGCTACGCTTGAAGCTCTGCGTGGATGGTCGCCATTCACTTGAGTTCCTAAACTTCCATAGCGAAATGTTTTAATCTTGCCAGGCCTGTGTATTTGCAAAGTAACTATTTAGTTCTTTTTTCTTTTCTTTCTTGCAGCTTTTCCATTTCTAGTTGAGTCCACTGACCAATGGCACTGCCACTTGTTTTGTCACTTCTATCTAGGTTCTGCCTAGTAGAATTACGTTTACAATAGATTGTACAGTGATCATGTAATGCAATAACCGCAGCCCATTATATATGGCACACTGTAACTGAAACTTCATTTCTGCTTACAGAGTCTTAGTTCCTGAAATTAGGTCCCGCAAAGGGTTATAATAACAGAAATAATTAATTTTTGTAAATAAGCAACAACATTTTTAGTAGACTGGAACATTTATGACTTATTGTAGTCGTAATATTTCTAATACTACATATTCTCTATTAGAGGTTGAAAGAGCGGGTATCGTACACGTCTTAGAACTACTCTTCTTCACAGACGACAAAGTGTCATTCACCTACTCTAAGTGAGATAGAGAAGGTCAACTTATTCGATATAATATCACGAGAATAATATTAGCGTTACAGAAACATTTCCACCTTTCTAATTTCTTTATATATATACAAACATTTGT
>NC_051847.1:16931955-16938639 GCF_002237135.1 Teleopsis dalmanni | reverse complement strand
ATTAATATCATAGGTGTAGTTTTAACTGATAGAGTTAATGCTAATTATATATCCATTAATTTGAAAGACTAAAACATTAAAATAAACATAAATTAATGTTCATTACTTGTCTTTACGCATAACAACAGCATCGAGACAACAAACTTTTTATGGACGTACAATTATCGTGCGATGCATTTACGTTCTATGGACGCTCTTAAAATCAAGGTGAGCTGGTCATTTTTATAGCAGCTCTCGTCCCCGATGCACTTTTTAAATAATTTCAATTCAGAATTTATTACGTTCGCTTTTTCTTAACATTTTTTTTGCATTTTCGTAAACTGTTATTTAGGAGACTCCATTATAATTATAAATAAGTTGCAATCTATTTAAATTATCTCAACAACGGGTACATATTCAACATTATTGAACAATCATAATAAACTTTAAAGTTTCAGTAAAACTTTAACACATATTATTTATAATACATATGGTATCGCTAAAGGTTATTAATGTTTTAATTTATTTATAATTAAATGCAATAATTTTGTCACATTTCTGACTATTCTGACTTTGAAAAGGTTAATTATAATTATGTTAAGTGATAATTAAGATATTGTCCTCAGGGACATCAAGATTGATTCCATCAAAAAATACATAAAGGATAGAGAACTGAAATTATTTGTGAAAACTGACAGACTTACCAACACCGCGTTATCAAATCTCAAAATGGTTACAGGCTCCTCGGGAGGTATGCAGATCTGAGGTCAATTATTGCTTAGTCTGATGAAATGATAAACAATAATGTAGTCAAGGGGTAAAGGGGGGTTTTGAAAATACCTCGAGTTAAGAAAGAGTAAAAGTGCTTAAGTGCACTGGCTCAAACAGCTTCAACATAATATATTAGAAGAAAGATTAATAGACAAATGATATTAGTTAAAATTTTAAATGAAGATTTATTCGTACTATATTTTCTATGGGAAACTTTTAATTTACGGGGTATTTAAGAATAGCCGTAAATTTTTTCTTTCAGAGTAACAAAAAAATAATCGCAACTTACGAAAGAAAACATGAAAAGCAACAACAGTGCTAGAAAATAAGTTCTGGATTAGCAAAACTATTCAGTAGATCAACAGATATAACATTATAATTATAAAAACACATCATTGCTACAGAAAATAATGAACGTTTATAAAACTTTCTATATACAGTGTTGTGCATAACAAAAGCAACCAAAATTTGCCCATCAAATAAATAAGTTTTTTGTCTACTTTTTACTTTTCATTCAAAAATCTAAATACACAGTTTTATTTGTTATTGTATTAGCTATTATAAAAAAACAACAAAATCTACAATTCTTCATAACGGGTTAATTAATTCACACAAATAATAAAATATTGCGAAATGCGGCTGTGCAAAACAATAGCAACTGAGACAAGATCAATGATAGATCTATGACCAAAGTGCATTCTAGCAAGATATTTTTTTGATTTTTTGCATTTTTATGCTGTGATTTATGTTTTTAAGCAAATTAGAACATAAACACAGAATAGTTCAATATTAAATCAGGTAATGGAAGTACGTTTTATATATAAATATATATATAAATCTTATATTGTCACATATTGTGACATTAAAACTGAAGTAAATGAGTTATTACAAGGCGATTTAATTTAACTATCTCTCTCTCAAAGACCATATAACTCTCATATATCCTAGTACCCGTGGGAGCAAAATATGTCGACTAGTAAAATAATATAGAAAACTGAACAAAAGATAGTTAATAATAAATTCTGACTAATTCTCTTAGAATGCGTGCTGCTGGTTTAACTAGGAAGAACTAGATTTTTTCTACACTAGACATGATCAGCTCATTCCACCAGATACCTTTCTCTCTATATGCTCTACGTAGAAAATATTGTTATATTGTGTGACATATATAACAAATTTATAAAACAATGACAACAGTTTCAAAAAATAACAAAACAAAGAATGCAACCGATTCAACATTTCTACGAAGAATAATCAAAGCGTTAACAGTGTATATGGAAGTATCAAGGTACTTCCTGATATTCTAAACAAAATTATGTAGACTAACACATGCACTGATAAAATTATTTGCTGATACTTATTTACATGATTGTTTAATAACACGGTTTCCGCATAGAACAAAATATGGCTTACAAGCGAACACATTTAGTTGTAAATTTATATATTAAAACTTCAATAAGAGTTTATACACATGACATACAAATGTTGGAGATAAAACTAGTTTTAAATTTTTAAGTTCGCTTATGTGAATTTCACGTCAAGGCAGGAACAAGCGCGAATGTTGATAACGCGTTGATTCATGTGGGTCAAGGTTCCTCCATATTGCAAACTAGGTAAGGTAAGAGAATGTGAACTCATACTGATTAACTGGTTTTGTGTCAATGGAGAGATTTGGTTAATAAAACAAAAAAAACTCAACAATATTTTTAACTTGATCATTCTTGTTAATAGAATAATTCCAAATTATGAATTGCAATCAAAAATGATTACTTATTTTTAGGGCAAATATGTTTTACAAAATAAATCATTTGCAAACCCACGAACGATGGAGCTTCTGCAGTTACTTTCATTACAATATCAAAATATGGTTCAATATAATTATAATAACATTATTGTACAGCATCAAAAAAATTAAGTTTATCTATACTATTATTGTTGGATAGCCTCCTAGCCTTGTTGGATAGCGCCTTAATAGGTTTACTTTAAAAACTAATATATTTATAATAAGTGTTAATAAACTTTTCCTTATTCGTTCATCTATTTTTATTTATCGAAATGAATAAATAAATAGAATGGCGATTAAAGGTCCAACTTGAATAGAACATTTGGGTCAAACAGTTAAAATTCCATCTAGTCCCTAAAATACTAAATTGTTCAACTTTAAAAGCTTTTTCCTTAGCTTCTATAGAGACCGAGATCGATGATCGAGCAGCTTGAATGGAACATTTAAATCGAATAGGTTCAATTTCATACAATTTTCAAAATACTAATTTGCCCAACATTAAAAGTTATTCTCTTAATTTTTACAGAGAGACAACTGATGTTACAAAGGAAGATTTGTTGTTAAGACCCCATAAATTTTTCCAATCATTTTACACTGGATTGCTAGGATATTGGTACCCCACTTGCAACGCCAAGCTGCCTATTAAATAAAAATATCTCAGTATATCTAAAAAAAAAGTTAGGCAAATGTAAACTCGTGTGAGATCTCAAGATCGATCTGGTCAAAACTGTTCAAGAAATGTAACAGTCAGAAATATGTTTAACAACAATTGCCGATGTTGACAGGTCACTATGTACTAGAAAGACATACTATGATACTGGATCTACGATATAATGACTTTTGGTTGTTGGACTAAAGAGTAGGAAAAATCTGTATTTTTCGTTCTATATTAACTCCCATGTTTGGCCAATAGAAGATTAAAAATCTTTGGGGGCCTCTTCCTACCGTCGTGATACAAATATCAAAATTAGACAAGTTTATAGACTTACCAAGTTGGTTCACTTTTACTAGATTGAGGTAGTAGCCATACCTTTTAGCTTTGTCTGTAGACCGCGATCCTTTTGTGGGTTCTTTTGGTCTGTGTATAAACAATGTTAATTCGTTTTATTACAACGAGCCATTATTTGAGCTCAAATGAGCTTTGTTGTGCAAGACTACCACTGTAACCTAATGGGTTTTTTTCAATAGACATATTCGTATAAACTTTGAATTAGTTTAAAAATTGATCCTAAGATCAGATTCTGTAATGCAAGTAGGAATAATCTAGTAATGACGAATATCGATATAATGAATTATATTCTGTAATATATTATTTAAAGTTAATAGTGAGCCTCATTAGAATGATCTTTTGTATGGTACAATAGGGGATATTGCTTTTGATAAAGTTATTTCAACATAGAAATATTTTACGTACATGATTCTGTTGCATTTGTGATAGGTATATAATTTTGACATGATAAAGATTTGTTTTATATGTTTAGTTTAGTACTCATAAATTAAACATCAACGTTCTATAGATAATATGGTAAACAGTATAATAACCAAACAGATGGTACATATTTGTAAAGGAAACTCAAATTTGTTATCGCATTTATATTTTCTGAAATGCAATTAATGTAAATAATATGGACTGCATTATCCCACAGCAACGATCTTTTTTGAGTAATTTAAAACCTATATAATACACAATTATTAGTAGCGTTTTTATATCCATAATTTTTTCTTTCAGAGTAGCATGTGACATGTGAAGCAACAACGATGCTCTTAAAATCTTCAGAGTTAAGTTTTACTCATAGAAAATTTTACGTCTTAAGTTTCAGAGCAACCAAAATTAAATATCTGTCTATTGTGAATGCTCTCTGGAAATATGTTGCAAAATTCTAGTTATCCGTTAAGATCATATGAGCATTTCATTTACTAATTAATTCAAATACATAAGTAAATTAATCAATTGAAATATATAAGATAACAACGCTTATCATTGCCCTTCTAATATTCATTTTGTTTTCTTCTATTTAAATTAATTAGTTTTTAAACTAATTTATGTCAAAAAAGACATTTAACATATATTAAAAGTGATGCCAATTTGTATCAACCAGGTTTAATGCTGTATTTTTACAACTCTGAAAGAAAAAAATTCGGCTTATGTTGTTACTACCAACTGTGATGGAAGGGAAGTTATACAAGTTACTTGCATTGATTCAGTGTATTCTATAGAAATATCAATGATATTGGTATGTCGGAAATTATTCTCTTTAATTGATAATTTTAATAATTTACATAACTTGCATGTCTGTCAGGCTGTGTGAGTTTGAGTTAAAATATCTATAGACACAATAAACTAGAAGCTCTCAGATCGCATTCCTATACTTTCTTTACTAAAGTATATCTATATATAAAAAATCACCTAAAGATACATACAGAAATGACTCAAACTTATTTATGCTATTGGGTGATCGCAAAGGAATTCCGTCTTTTCTCAATAGAGGAATTAAACAAATTGGAGTTAGTTGGAGTAGTTGGATTGTTAAGTGGAAAAAATCGTTTCGTTGGTGCTTCATCTAATATGGGTCGAAGTAGACACTTTAGATTTATTTTATTTTTTACTATCAAAGCAAAGAAACAAATTAGTAACATTTATTATGCTAACGGTGAACGTGAATTGAAGGAACGCGTTAGTGGTGAGCTATAAAATTCTCCAATCACTTGTATGTGATTTCATTCCTACAAATCGAATATTGAAGATGTGCCACGTTCAGAAAGGCCAACAGAACCTTATAAAGACGAAACAAAGGCATTTACGAATGTAAATCATTGAATAACAACTTGTGAAAGCACTGAGAGATTACATTTATTGAATTTAACAATTTCTGTTTTAATTATGTAAAACGTTTGGGTTTAATTTCAAAGTCCAACATGAATGCTACATGTTCTTATAAAAATAATGTGGGCAAGTCATCAATGAGACAAACAGAAGTGAGTTGTCTACAACAATGTTTAGCGCAAACAGTTTGATATAATAAAGGTGAACTGGCTGAGGAAAGCACTTCGAAATACGATTTGTATCAAAATGTGTTGCCAATAGAGAACAAGAGCAAGTGATTTTTGATTAAATAAACCCAGTAGCGACAATTTTCTGTCTTAGACACCAAATAAACAAATTCAAATAAGCGAATATATTTATATGTTAATCTATAAAAACAAAAAAAGCTACACGTACCTTTACAAGCCGAAATGAGATAATATCCACTCTCACATATATCACTAAAATCCAAATGCACAACTGGACGAGTGTGTCCACTGCAGGTCAAAGGTATCTGTCGCAAATTCGAGGTCATATTTACACGCAATAAAAATGATTTGATTTTATAAAAATTTAGTATGATTTTTTTACTTATTTGATTATTGAATTTATATTTGTATACTTTTATTTTCAAATATTACTGACGACATATAAATAAATATCGCAAATATTTAAACAATAACTTTTTGCATAAAATATATAGAAGTTAACTTAAAACGTGAAAAGTTCTTTCTATCACACTTCGCAATACTTTAAATTTTAAAGACACAACAAATTTTAATAATTGCTTTTTGTATGTTTTTCGTATTTTGGTTATTACTAGAAAAATTTATAATGTTTAATACATTAAAAAACTTCTCAGTAAAACGAAAATTTCTACCCAACGACGACGGTGACGGTTTATAAATGAATAAAAAACAAAATACTCAGATAATTTTTGACACACATCAGAGTAGCTTCAAAATATAAAAAAGTAGCAAACTAGGGTTACCTTCCTCTTGCAGAGCTTGCAGAGTCGAAAAGCCGCTGTACTAAAATGTGTCATTAATTCTTTGTGTATATGTGGCGGACATTTATCTTGCCACAGAATATAAAAATAACTTAAAATACGTTGATAAACTTGAATCTTTTATCAAAAAAATATTATTTAAACGGAACAAAATGAGATAAAATAAAATACATTAAAATACATTGATAAACTTGAATCTTTTATCAAAAAAAATAGTATTTAAACGAAACAAGAGAAACATCAGTGAACATAGTGGGAACTAGTACTATACATGGAAGTAACCTACTAGATATATATTAGCCATAATTTTTTCTTACAGAATAGTAAAAAAATATTCGC
>NC_051847.1:16925266-16931855 GCF_002237135.1 Teleopsis dalmanni | reverse complement strand
CTCTGCTCAGTGCTGAAAACTGTTTGCAGCTGATTTGAATTGATTGACGAATCATTATTTTTGAACAATGTGTACTTTTTTAAAAATATAAAATAGCTCTGCTTTAATTAATTGACATTGGACTCATCGTTTAATGCGATAATAAGCCCTTCGTTGCTTTCCCGTCCTTCATGCTATGAGCATGAGCCAAACACAAAGTGACTCAATCACTCACTAACCTAAACATCATAAAAAAAAATGTACAGCTTTGTTTTTCCGGCATGTATTTCTTAATCTGTTAACCGTACCAAAATAAGTTCTGCTCAAAGAAAAACTGTTCATCTCATTATAGTGTCATTAAATTCTATTACAATTTGGTATTCAATAATAGATGCCGATTACCATATAACGTAGTCTTAGGCTATATTTAATTGCTTTTTATAGAGGTCTGTTTTTTGTCTGTTCACTCTCTATTTTTATTAAAAAATCAGAATTTTTTATGTGTAACGGTTTAGAAACAAATTTGAATAGGATTAATATAACAATTACTAGAACTATAGGGTCTACTTATATCGACTGTTCCTTTATGATAATGTGAAATTAAAACAAGCTTATTTATTTCCAGTAAACGCTGCCTTAGCTATTATAATCGTTTCATGGGACCAGCTGTTGGAGGTGTAGGAAACTCACATAGCAATCGTAATGAAGACGCGTACTTTAATGAACAGAGCATCAATCAGTTTCGCAAAATCAACAAAGACGGATGCATAGTAAAGACGCCAACGGATTGGAGAGAATATGAAAGGTGCTTAAATGGTGGCAATACCTGTTCTGAATCCACCTACCGCAACAAACATAAGATACTGCAAGAGGAAGCATTCTTCCTAACCGAGGTTGGTAATAGTATTTCAAATTTAAAATATTATTTTAATAATTTATTTCAATTGTTTAAAGCAAAATGAATGCAAAAAGTCCATGACGAAGAAAAAGTTGGAGAAGTTGCGAGAATCACATTGTAATGAAGGTGATGCTTTAAGCGCCGATGATGATTCCAAAGATAAACTATCATAACCTCCATAAATGAAAACTATTAAAAATACATACAATATAATATTAAATATATGTATATGTATTAAATTTAATACACAACAAAATTAAATTTAATGCATATATATAATTTGATATAAGTATTGTGTGTTTTTAATGACGAAGAAGCGATGGGTTTGGAGTTTGTTCGTTCCAAATTATATGTCCACAAGAAAAGTTGTTGTAATATATATATTCATGAATGTATATATATATATGTATATATATATATATATATTTGATGGTCATTATACATATGAATTAAATCCAATGGAATGGAATTTAGTTGTTACAAAATTACTGTCTATTTAAAATGTCCTGTTTTTGAAATGTATTTACATATATACCATTTTTATATATGTATTAAAATTAATATGCATACGAATTAAATTCAATACATATATTTAATTGGATATGTATATCATTCGCTTTCGGTAGCTGTGATGGATTTGGATGAAATAAAAATTTTTTGTTTGGACCGTAATAAAGTGTTTCTATCTTTAAATAAAATATACAGCAAAAAAGATCTCTGATATATGTACGTTAATATCAGATATACACAGATCAGTTATATGTACGAATAAAAACAACATTAAGAAAACAGCTATGAAGTTTTTTTTTTATGTTTCAACGATTTTCTTAGTATTATTCATAGCATGTTTACACCGTCGTTATTTATTAATAAAATCAAATAAATTTTTTTATGCTGGCAATACTTTTTTGCTTATTTGACTTATGATGACACGAATTATGTTAGCAAAATAAAAAATAAAATTAGACTGCGGAGTAATTTAAAAATAAACAAGTGAATAAGTATAGCAATTTGGAAAACAACGAAATACTTTAAAAAATTGATGAAATTGGAAAGAGAATTTTCCTTATAAAAGCTTTTGGAAAGTGGGAAATTTTTTTATTATGTTAAAACGTTTGATCACGCGCTTATATCCTAAAAATATACAGTGAGTTCATTAAGATTTTCTTGAAGATTTTGAAAATTTTTTGAAATATTACATAATAAATTAGTTTTTATATATATAATTGACCTAAATAAATATTTTAGGCATTTCAAAATGTCACAAATTGGTGAGTTAGGCAGCGGTGCTGGCAAAGGAGGTGGTGGTGGCGGTTCCATACGAGAGGCAGGCGGTTCCTTTGGTAAAATGGAAGCAGCACGTGAAGAAGAATTCTTCTACAAGCAAGTAAGTTTGTCATTTTCACAAATTTTATTTTTAATCTACAATTCTGTAATTAATTTATATTCTTTGTCAACTAGCAAAAGGAGCAACTGAAGAACTTAAAGGATAAGCCAGCAAATACAGAGCAGTCAAAGAAGTAAAAAATATATACTGCGAAATTTAATTTACGTTGTAATAAATAAATTACTTTTGATCGAATATATTATCACATTGAAAAAAAAAATAGTTTAGAAATTATGTTATAGAAAGACTGTTATGTTATTAAATTTTTTATTATAAAAAAATTATGTTTTGTTATTAAATTTGAAATTACCAATAAAAATATATAAATTTTATTTATTTGTTTGTTTAAGTTTCTAGTAATTGGTTAGACCTGGATCACACTAGTATATGTCTAGTATGTAAATTTAATCTTTACTTGCATTTTAGTTTTAAAATGCAAAAATTCTATTTATTATTCAGCAAATTATTTCTTTTTTTTTGGTATACTTATTTAATTTTCTTTACCTGCATTCATAAAGTGAGTGTTTTTCGTCCGACACACTTCATTCACAGCACTATCAGCTAGAATAAATATGAAAATAAACAAAATAATCAAAGCAAACTAATACAAAGTGTTTACATATTTTAACAAAGTTTGTTATCAAAGCGTCAATTGGTAATGATAACAGAAGCTATTGATTAGCAGCATCATTTTAAATGTTATTGCTTCACCTCTTCGCAGTCAGTGTGAAACGCTCGCTGTGTCTTAGTAGAACGTATAGTCGCTGATAACAGCTGAAAAATAAATCCAGAAAATGACAGCGAACATAGGAAACTCGTTGAAGATCGCTTTAAGAAATCGCATGAAAAATGAGGTTTTAAAATCAATGACAGTAGAAAGTAGAGCACAACAGTCTGAAGCTATTAAAGAAAAGGTAAATAAAACAAATTAATGGATCTATTTTTCATATCAACTTTATTCTATTATATCTCTTTAAGGTGTTACAATCTACAGATTTTCGACATGCCCAACGCATCAGCGTTTACCTCAGTACAAGTACAGAAGTTGATACCTTGGAGTTGTTGAAGGAAATGTTTCGCCTTGACAAACATGTTTATGTGCCTACGTATAGTGGTAATAATATGGAAATGGTGCGTATCAAAAATATGGACGATTATGATAATTTACCATTAACTAAATGGAATATAAAGCAACCAGATTTTAAAGAACCACGTGAAAACGCACTAACCAATGGTAAGCAAAAAACATGGGCGATCTTTTAAGTCGTAAATAATCAAAACCATTTTTATCTAAATCGGGTGTTAATATTCTCCAAATTTTTGTTATAAAATTGAAAACGGCTTTTTATGTTCCTGATCGGAAATGAAAGACACTTGGTATTTAGAAAAAGCAAATGGCGTGGAAATGCAGGCCTGTCCGCTCGTGGATCGTGATAAAGACAAGAAACGTTATATAATAGAGTAGTACGACAACAGCAATGAGCGTTAACTCAGACGAATGTTTGAGATTATCTACGGAATAATGAGTGATGTGTCACAGTTCGCAAATCATTCAAGTGTCATCTGTAGTGCATAATATTTTCTTAGTATGCGAAAAACTATAAAGGTTAGGAAACTATATAGGTTTTAGTTCTGAAAAACTACAAAGGTTAAAGTTCTAGGAAACTATATCGTTTACAGTTTTAGGAAACTATATAGGTTATAGTTTTAGGAAACTATATAGGTTATAGTTCTGGAAAATTATAAAGGCTATAGTTCTAGGAAACTATATTAAATCAATTTTATAATGCGGTCACTAAGTTTGTTATGTTTTTTAGATATATTGTTAAGTTCAATAAATAATTTCTGCTATATCTCAAGAAAAATTTAGAATTTGAATCGACAACAGTAGCGTAACTACATTTTTTAGGCCCAAAAGCAAATTCTAACTAAGGGCCTCCTATGTTACTAACATTTTTTTATACACTTTACACGAGAAAGTGTAAAAAGGGTATATTAGCCTTGTCAAGATTTTCGTAACGCATTAAAAGAAACGTCGAAAATACCAAAGTATATATCAGTATATGTATATAGGTATATACCTTTTCAGTTCAAACTACTCTGTCAGCTTTGAACTCTTCGAATGAAACTTTACACACATACTTTTCGGGAGCGGACCCTGTTCACAATTTGATTTGATTGAAATTGGCCTACTAATTCTGTATGTAGTAGGATGTATGTATTTTTATTTTTCCTGACAAATTTTTCCAATCCCGAAATCCAGAACACCATTGATTTGTTTGATTAGAAAATAACCAGCACGGCTTACAATATACTGAATCCAATAACTTTAAATAGTATAACCAAAGTCGTGGCTCTGTTTCATATTTTGTTTTTAAATTATAGTATGAAGGATTGAAACTTCTATTTTCTTGAATAGGATCCTTCGGAAATGGCCCTTGTAATTTCTGATGGTCGGAAGAATTATTAATTAATAAGTGTTTAATATCATCAGTAATTTTGACATTAATAAAGTGGCCAATATCAGTTGATTTGCTTATTGTTTCATCAATGATTTTGAAGTCTGTTTCAGTATTTGAACAATGGTCAATTTATTCTGTGTATTACAATTAGAAAAGACATCATTTCAATCGTTTACTTCTTCACTTTTGTTTTCATTTATTTTTAGAAAATTGTCTAGTTTTGGTAATTTCTTTAATGTTTCTTCTCGTTCGTTTTGCTCTTTTCTTTTCTTGGCTCCACTTAAATGTCAACACAAAGAAATTTTTAAAGGTTTTGTTCAAAAACCAAAATTTATGATATTTCAACAAAAAACGTTTCGTCCCGCTTTTGAGAATTTATTAAAAATAAATATAATGAATACATAAATTTATAATGGGGCCCCCTAAATTCGGGGGCCCGAAAGCGTTGCTTCCAGTCGCTTCCCTGTAGTTACGCCACTGATCGACAATAAGACTTTTCAGCATGTTTTAGTTATTCTATTATTGAATTAGCTTTCTTTGCTAATCTTAATTAACAGTAATTCCTTTTGAAATTGTGCTTTAATTTATGCAGTCAACTTTCATATAAAGTTATTATTTTACATTACTTTCAGGTCACGGAATCGATTTGTTTCTCATGCCCGGAGTAGCATTTTCCTTAGCTGGAGGACGACTGGGTCACGGCATGGGTTATTATGATAAGTACCTAAAACGTCATTTCAATACTTATCCGCAAAAGAAAGTCACTTTAATAGCACTCGCTTTTCGAGAGCAAATTGTGGCTGAAGATGAGTTGCCACTCGATGCCCACGATGTAAAAATACACAGAATAATAACAGCTTAACATAGATATAATTTATAAACTTATGAAATAAATTTTATTTGCAATTAAAACTACAATAAAATTGAAAATAAATACTTTTAAATACATTCGAAATGTAAGAAACTGTATTTTGCTTTTACATTATTGCATTACAAAGGTTTAGTTTGTTTAGGTATAATTTTTTATTTTAAAATAAAAAAGTTTAAACAGTAAAGAAATACAGCAGTTAACATTATTATTTTTAATCAATTTAATTTTTTCATTGATTACACAACTGTTTTGAGTATTGCCTAAATTATTATTATTTTATTATTATTGCCTAAATTATTAGCCCGTACATAATTTTATGAACTGCAAGTGCCAGGCTTAGAACATTAAATTGATCGAGATTTTGAAGCTGGATGCACCAAATACTTCACAAAGCTTCTTTATACAAATTCTAAGTTATTTCTTGCTTCTTAGCTAGAAAAGTACACAACAATGATTATAATAGTTAAACGCTCTCCTTGACCACGTTTATTTGAAACTAGAATGAATCATTGTTGTGTGCTCTTGCACACCAATTATTTAAGATACATTATTTATTTTTATATTCTTTAACCTTTCGTCTTCCTATAGCTCCTGTTTTTGGACACTTATGATTGCAAAAAACTTATGCTGCTGTTGTATTTCATTACTGTTTGAACTTCTTTACTTCGAAATAGTTTCTTTCGTTACATTTGACTTCAAAACAAAAATATTTTTCATTTATTTAATATCGTAATTAATATATTAACGCATATAGGAACGCAAACGTAATCCTCGACCACGTGGTCGTGTAATGAAATGTGAAGAGGGTGCGTAGTGTGGTGGCTCCGTACCGAAATGTGTATCACCAGACATAGTACGGTAATGAGGTGGTCCTTCATTCCATGAGGGAGAACCAGTGCGAATTAATTTAGTTTTTCTAGAATGATTTAAAATTGTATTGTATAGGACATTTAATTGAATTAGAATAATTTGAATTTGCTTACCTGAATGCT
>NC_051847.1:16914390-16925166 GCF_002237135.1 Teleopsis dalmanni | reverse complement strand
AGTATGCAATGCACAAAAAGAGATTTGTATGGCAATTATCGTGAATCGTGATACAGATATACGAAGATATAATATTTACGACTATAGATGGTGAACCACCATTTGAGAGAAATATGATATCTTTTTTAAAAACAAATGGTGTAGTTAAGAATGTATTAGTATTAGATTCTGCTTTGGAACCATTGGCATATCCTTTACTATTCCCAAGTGGAGGTTTTGGTTGGCACGTTAATATATCGCATAACGTGCAACATAATTCTAATGGTAGGCAGATTCGAAATAAAGTTACAATGTTACAATTTGCATGCTTCAGATTTGCAATAAGGGATCAATTTAGCTTTTTGCATAAATCGCAAAAACTGTTTTTGCAATACATTGTTGATATGTACGTGAGAATAGAAGGATGTCGACTACATTTTATAAGACAGAATCAAGTAAATTTGAGGGCAGATGTGTATAACAATATTAGTGATTATTTGCAAACGAATCAAGTAGGAGATGGTAGCTTAGGTCGTAAAGTGATTTTGCCTTCATCCTTCACTGGGTCTCCGAGAAACATGTATCAAAATTACTTAGATACAATGTCAATTGTTCAGTACTTCGGCAAGCCATCGCTTTTTGTTACAATGACTTGCAATCAGAATTGGGCGGAAATTGTATATAATATTGATCCTAATGAATCATCTCATTTCAGGCCTGAAATAGTTGTGCGTGTATTTAAATCGAAGTTAAAAGAACTCATTTCTGACATTTGGAATAAATATATTTTTGGCAAAGTTGAGGCTCTTATATATACAATCGAATTTCAAAAAAGAGGTTTGCCTCATGCTCACAGTTTGATAACTTTATGTGAAAATGACAAAATTGTCGGGCCGGCTGATATTGATAAAATAGTTTGTGCAGAGATACCGGATAAAAATTTGCAGCCAAAATTACATGAATTTGTTGTCAAACACATGATGCACGGTCCATGCGGTGTTTTGAATCCAAGCTCTGTATGTATGCAAGATGGAAACTGTTCAAAACAATTTCCAAAGGATTTTGTACAATTAACGAAAGAATCAGTTAATGGTTATCCGTTGTATAGACGGCGCGATAATAATGTTTCCGTTGATGTTAGAGGAAAGTCTTTAGATAATCGTTATGTCGTTCCATACAACCCGTATTTGTTTGCAAAATATAATTGTCACATTAATGTCGAGGAGTGCACTTCCGTCAAAAGTATTAAGTACATATATAAATATGTATATAAGGGTTTTGATAGTGCAACTGTTTTAATTCAAAGTGAAAGCACAAACGAAAATGACTAACAAGTACAAGTTGAAGTAGATGACGTTAGAAATTTTTTGAATGGTCGATATGTGGGATCAACTGAGGCTATGTGGCGAATATATGAATTTCCTATGCATTTTCTCATATTATAATTCGTCTTGACATTCATTTGCCACAAAGACAAAATATTATATTTCGCGAAGGCCAAGAAAGACAAGCAGTAGAAAATCCTAAGCTTACGAAGCTATTAGCTTTCTTTCAATTGAATCAAAGTGATTCATCTGCTAATCAATATACGTATATAGAAATTTCATTGCATTATGTTTGGATTGATAGTAGAAAATCTTGGCAAAAAAGACAATGAGGAGGAGATAAAATTATTACTCGGATGTATATGGTGTCTCCCAAAGAAATTGAGCAATTCCATTTAAGATTACTTTTGTTGCATGTAAAAGGGCCAAAATCATATGAAGATGTGCATACATTCAATGGAATTGTTTATAGGACATTTATCGAAGCATGTCATGCTAGGGGAATTGCGTCCAATTATAACGAGTGGAGAGTTTCTCTCAATGAAGCTAAGACATTTAACTCAGGAAAACAAATGCGTAATTTGTTTGCGATTAATTGTGCCTTCAATATTCCAGCAAATGCATTAGCGCTTTGGGTGGAATTTAGAGATAATTTAAGCGAAGATTTCGTTAGAGATGGTTGTAGTGTAGATGTTTCTTTTAATATAGTATTATTGGAAATCGAGTATATTTTGTTAACACATAATGTTACATGTACGTCACTTGGTTTGCCTACACCTACAATAATGCCAGAATTTGCTGATCTCGATATTTTTGATCCTTTCGTAGAAGAATGTTTATTTAATGAGCTTTATGATTGCGCAAATAATGAACAGCGTGATACTATTGATAAAGTTATTCGTGAAGTTCAGTATCACGATATAGGATCAAATGTGTTTTGTTTGACAGCCCATGCAGGTTGTGGGAAAACATTCACACAAACGGCTATAATTCGTAAATTAAATTCCCTTAATCTTCGCTGTATTTCATGTGCATTTAGTGGTATTGCTTCCACTTTATTGATTGGTGGAAAGACACTCCATAATGTTTTTAAACTGCCTATAAATCTGATGGAAAATACAGTTCCGAATATAAAAAAGTAGTAGTTATGCCAGATTTATTAATTCGGCGGCATTATTTATAATAGCAGTAATGATTGCAAATTGTATTACGAGTTGGGCAGAATTCCCGTTTTTCAATCATATAACGTTAACTCAAAATATGAGAGCACTCCCCGAAGAGTTGGAATTCGTTCAATTTCTAAAGGGAATTGGCAATGGTGAAGATTTAGTAGAAATTCCAGCAAATTTGATAGGTGTTGAATCTAACACAGTACATGATATTTTTGGAGATATTAATGAAACCATTTTATCAGATAGAATGTTGAAGTCAGTTGTGTTAGCTCCAACTAATGAAGATTGTGGACTTATCAATAACGATGTATTGAATCGCATCGCTGGTGAAAAAAAGGTTTACTACAGTTTTGACAGAATTATTTGCGAGGATAACAGTGAGGTGTGCAACTATCCAGTAGAATTTTTGAATACTTTGATTGTAAGTGGTTTGCCACCACATAAGTTGGAGCTCAAGATTAATGCGATAGTTTTGTTAATTCGAAATTTAAATACGAAGCAAGCATTAGTGAATGGGACGAGAATGCGAGTCAAAGCAATGCATAATAACACAATAGATTGTGAAGTACTCACTGGAGTTGCTCGCGGAAAACGTGGTTTGATTCCACGCATACACTTGACGTATTCAGGGACTGCACTGCCATTTAATTTTCAAAGAACACAGTTTCCACAGTCATCAGCGCATTTGCTATGACAATTAACAAATCCCAAGGACAGACATTTGATAGAGTTGGAATATTGTTGAGGAGACCTGTTTTTTCGCATGGTCAACTTTACGTTGCAGCCAGTTGAGTTAGATCATTTGACGGACTTAAATTTTATGTCAGTAATGAAGGTGGACAAGGTCATTTGGCTAATGATGAAAGGGTTTTTACAAAAAATATTGTTTACACTGAAGTTTTGAGAACTTCGTGATATAAAATATAGAATTATTATTATGCATTATTATCATTTTAGATTTCATTCAGTTTGAATGTTTTTCAATATTTAATTTTTTTCATTCGTTCATTTGCCAATTTCATTTCTTTGTTTCTTGCCTTCACTGCATACCGCGATTTGATTTCGTGATGGCAGAGTATAGGAATTTGTTTGATAATTAACACGGGAGCGAGATGTTGTGCAAAGTCGCATTGTCGAAATTATGGATTCAATAAAGAATAAACGCGATCAATTGAAAATCGAAGGATTTTTTTTTGTTTTTTTTTTTTAATTATTTTATTATTTAAGGTATTAAAGAAAATTGAAGGATGAACGCAATAAATTGCGTCAGAATTTCGAATTTCTTTAGAAGAAGGTGCTGTTCTACAAAATTGCTGATTCCTATACTGATAACTTTCCGATATCACCTGAAGAACAAATGTACGGAACAGATGTTAAGATAATTTATTTGTTGAAAAGATTTCAAAATGGAGCATCAGTTCGAAATTTTATCGGTATTTCATTCAAACAATTCATCATATTTCATATTTTATACTAATTATTTTCTTTTTTCGCAGGTGCATATGTGGTCACATATGACGACAAATTTAAATTAAACGATTTCATTGGATTGATAATACAAGGAAGAATTAAGCCAAAACCAGAAACACAACAAATAATTTTGCACGAGATGAAATTATAAATTTTAATTTATTTTTTAAATTGTTTTCTACAACTTTCTTTAGATTTTGTTCATATTTTAATCAAATTCATCAATAAAATTTAAATACTATTAAAATAAATAAATTGTATTTTCTATTGGTCGAATTTTGACCACTGGCGACCCTAGTAATAATAATACAATGAACGATAAATATTCAGGGCCAAAGAGCAGATTATTAAAACTTCTAGCATGGTTTTCGAGCAGACAGTGAAACTCAGCAAGTCATCAAAATGATATTTCTCCGGCAAATTTCTGTAATTTCGTTATCAAAATAATTACTTTGATTATTATAATTTCAATAAGTAACGTATTAATCGTTAAATTTTTTTGTTTTTAAAAGGTGTACAAATATCTACATATTATTTATTGATCATTTTGATCTAGTGTTAAACAATTTATACTATATTTTGGAATTTTAATATTATTCATACACCAGCGAAAAGTCAGTAAAGCTTTGTAGTTGACAGGAATACGCCAGCTAACAGATCATAAGACCTTTATTTTAGGGCTGTATTTCAATAAGATTCGATGGTGATCTCTTATTTAACAAAATTATTTGTTTTTGATCCTTTCAATTTATTATCTTTAAATCCCTTCAATGAATTTATAGATAACCCAAACTAATACTAGCGTGATCAAGACATACAAGTCGCTCCATAAATTTTAAAAATTTACTAAATCTATTTTAACCAGTAGACAATATAGTATGAAATAGTGCCATTTTCAGCAATCGAAAATTGCACATTTTATTTCAAATTACTTATAAATAACTGATAACTGACATTAATAAAAAAATTTAACTGATGGTTGTTGAAAATTTCTTAAACATATTTAAACTTTCCATTTACAGTACAAGAAGTTAAATAATAAATAGTTGACGGCTGAAAAAATAATAAATGAAAAGATTAATACAAAAAAAAATTCAACCCTCACTCTTTCCTTTCTATTTAAGATACAGATAAAAGCGAAATTGGTTTAACTAACACAAATGCTGCAATCTTGGCTAAGGACTAAGTAGAAGCAATAACAAAACTAAAAGTATTTCAGAATAAAATTTCAACTGCACACCTTTTGAAGCAGTTCACTAGCAAGTGGGTGCTGTTTTTATACGTAGTACACTAAAGCAATTCTATCCCCGAGTAATAGAACCGACATTTTTCGCATGCCTATATTTTCTTCACTAGATTCTCATACAACGGGCAGAAGTGCAAAAAAATGTTAAGAAGTAAGCAGCAGGCAAATCAAATGCAAAAGATTACATTCAGCAGTCGGATTTAGCTTGTTGAATGATATTTATTTTACGGCAATGGATTTCATTTTATTTCATCTAACTCATTTCTCATTTTTTGTTTACCCCCCATGGGTTTATGGTATAAATTTTTGATAGGATTTTGGTTTTGTTTTTCTTACGTTCTAGCAAGGAAGTATTTTTATATTATTTTATTTGATTATTTTACTTTTTGCAACTAGAATATTGAAGTAGAAGAAAGTTTTCAAGCAGAGATAGCTTGCGATGAAGAAATTCGTATTGGTGTGCTTTTAGGCGCACTACTTTCAAATGCTTTCCAATAAATATTATTTATACTTCAGAGTAGGCCAATATTAGAGAAGATTACTTTGTATGAAGTTAATAGTTTTGTTGAGAAATATATATATACTCATATTTTTTTATTCATTTTTTATATAAAATAAATACGCACTGATTAAATTTTAAGATATTAATAGTTATTTACTTGTATTTGTTGCTTAAAATTGAAAAATTACACAGAAGATTTTTTTCGCATATTTGTAAATGCACCGAAACATTTTGTCTAATTTTAGTGTGATTCGGTAGCACTTTTATTCGTTATAATCATGGTTAGCACTTTTGCTCATATTCGGTTTTGAAAGTGTGGATTTGGAAGGTTTTATTTGTCACTGATATGAATATAATAAAGTAGTAAAATTTTAAATTCAATAAATTATGTAAAACTTTTTATTTATATAAAAGACTTTGAAAAAGATATTTTAAATATAAATATAAGAATACATATTAATTATACATTTCAGCAGTTCTAAATCTGGTAATAAATTTTCCTTAATTTCACAAGTAATCCTAAATAAATATAATTTACTCTCTCATTCAAAAAATAAAACATAACTTTAATCCTTCTACTGGGAATTTCTAACTCTTACCAGTTAACTTATGCTAGCATATAAGTAAAAGAAAAAAATAATAATACTAAATAAATGAAATCATAAAAAGAAAAGATATTTATTTGTATTATGACCAAAACGAACTACCTTGGGAAATATCTCCTAAAACTTTCGTGCAAGTAAAAAAGATAAAATTAAGAAACGGTAACAACTTTGCCTTTAGGAAATAAAAATAAAAAAAACTCCGACCTTTGCACACCGGCATTGGTAAGATCTTAGAAAATACGAAAAAAAAAACTCAAAAAGGCTTTATGTAAATAGTTAAGGCAAGAAAGCAATTTACTAGAATAATAGCATTTTTTAGTAAGATAGTGAAAGAGCAAATAAAAATTCTCATTCAGAAATAAATCAAAATTAATAGAAATATAAATTAGAAAAATGTAATATTAAATTAAATTTAAATTTAAAAAAGGCTTTGTCAGAAACTTGCTCCTTTCGAAATACTCTAGAAGTACTTTACATAAAACTTCAGTAGCATTTTTTAACCACATAATGAATTTTATTTTATAAATTAAAAATATTTAAAATAAATTGAGTAATCTAATTACTTAACGATATTTTTAATATTGTGAATAAACAAATTAATTTGAATAAAATTATATATATATATTGAAAGACCTTCGTACAGATATATCTGGATCATAGCTACCGTTTGGATGGACAAAATTTTTATGAGCATGAAGAAGAGAGTGTTCACTTAAAAGAGTTTACACTTTATTAAAATTTACAAAATACTACAAAAAATAATATAATAGTTTTTTAACGGCGTTAAGAGTTTTTGAAAGAAGAATTTCGATCGAAAGATTTATGGTCCCATACATATTGGTAACGTATATCTAATTAGTTAGATAAGAGATTTTGCTTTGTAAAATTCAGAGAGTTGGCTTTTGTCTACCTTGGTCATCTGCTTCGATTAAATGAATATGTTTCGTCTAAAAAGATATTCGCGAAAGAAGACGTCCTCAACCATGCTAGAAAAACCAGATTGGAAATAATTTCTAGCAGTGTATGTGTGTGTGTTTCCATCATATTGATTGATACTTAGATCGTTTAATCCTGTATAAAAACACGATACTTCGAAGTGATGTGAGACCAATCTTCAGTTTTGAAGCAAGTTCGTGTTCAGAAATTGGCAAGACAATATTTAATATGTAAGACAATTTTTTTTTTAATAATTAACTCGAGCCGCAAATCAATTTTTTTCTGTCGAATGTGGTGCGTCTTTTGACGCGAAGAAACTAGAAGGGTTCAAACAGTAATGAAGAAACCACAACAAAAATTTGATTAATTTATTAAAATTTTGCTTACCATACAACGCTGTTTAGAGTATTGCCAAGTGCAATTTTTTTGTATTCTTTACACGCACTAATTTAAGAATTTTGTTTTTTAAACGGTTTGATATTTAAGTCTGCCTTAAACAATTTTAATCTTACTTATTAAATATATTTTAATTAATTTTTCAACACTTTTCTATTTTTGCTTATATGCTGAGATATTTTTGCAGCAAATAAAATTAATTTAAAACATTTTACTATGGATAACACCACAAAAATGTGAAAAATTCTATGACCAACGATATTATCACCATGAGTGTCCTTAAATTTTTGACTTAACACTCATGTTGAGGGTTCGATGGGGAAAAAAAACTAATTTTTACGTCAACTACCGAAAACAGAGCAAAAATCTACCATGAACGAGTTAAAGTTTTTGTTTACGTGCAGCAACACATGGCAGGGGGCACAAAAAGCTTACAACGTACAAAGGACGAAGAAAAAATTTCACAAAATTGTACTAAAATTTTATGTTTAAAATGCGAACAAAGAGCAAGAATGGCGGGTGTTAAAACCAACAAAACTATGTGCAATTAATGGCAAAAAGGTGGCAACATTACAAGTGAAATTGGCGCATACAATGAAAAATGAGATTTTTTGCTGTTACAAGTTTGAAATTGTTTATATTGTTTGTTGTGGTGTTTCACATAGTAGTTGTTATTGGAGATACTTTGTGTATATACGATACATTGTGGCGTACCACAGAATGCTAAAGGACAACATTTTGTGCAACAAATTTAAATATTGTTATATTGTATTTTGTATATGCAATACACAACTCCGCAAACACGTGAACTCTTCACACCATTACTTACATGTCCGAAAAAAAACAAAATTTACCAGATAAATGCACGAAAATTTAAAAGGGTGGCATAAATTCATATAAATACATATAGTACACCTCTGTGTATATATCTTAAAAAAGCAAAACCCAAACCGAAAGCAACTCTAATTAAATGGCGAACATAAAACTTCTTAATTTTAAAAGCAAATTGCTTTTTAAAATGTCATAATTAGATATTAATTAGTAATTTCAAATAGGTTTTTAATAGCACGGATATAAAAACTCAAGTATCTTGTAGATAAGAGTGGAGGTACTTTGTGGTAAAAGAAGGAACTTACCGTTTCTGTTGATTTTTTCTGAAAGATAGAAAAGAAAGAAAATTACATTATAATTATATTCGCAGAGAAAACTTCAATTTAAAAAAAAAATATTTACTATTTCTTAGTGGTTTTTGTTTAAATGTATGACCATAGTTGTAAGACCTATGGAGATTTTATAATAAAATTTAAAAAAAAATAAAACTAATAAATAAATACTTCATATTGCAAGGTTTCAGAAAATCCACTAACAACAATTGTTTTAAACCGTTTTGAAATATTGTCACTACAGTGTTTGTGGATTCATCAGATTTCTAATTATAGAGAGTACTCACTCATTGACCTGCTAAAATGAAATTTTTGTTGATGCAATTTTCTTTTGTGACAAATATCAACACACTTTCGAATCAAATTACATATATGCTCACATACTCTGTGTCGAAATCTATGTCAAATTCCCATACCGAATCGTGTATATTTTACAAATGTCAACATACAAGCTTTGCTTAACCCTCAGTGAGACTACATAATTCGCGTCGTAGTTTTCCGCCGGTTTGCTTTGAGTGCACTTTTGCCCCAATAGCAATTCAACTTAATCAATCTTCGATTAGTACACATTTGTAAAACAGAAAACAGAAATCGAAAATAAAAATAAAAATAAAATCGTCTTTGCTTTTCATTCATTCATATTTGCAGTTCAAGCGAATATTTTGAACTTTCCTGTCGTTAAGTATCTACTGCAAATCACTGTACACCTTCCTGTAGGTCTCTCATTCACTCTTCGTCGTTAATTCATTTCAATTTACAACACTATAATCGCTTGCGGTTCAGCCAGGTTCACTAACACTGGGCGTACAACAAACAAAGAATAAAAATTCAACAAATGGCATGGCTTCAGATGCAGTGGAGAAGTAGGACTCTAGTACTCTACGCAGTCAACGAAATCATCAGCATTTGCACCAACGTCACCATCAACATCAATATCGCATTCGAAATCAGAGTCACCACCCTTAACGTTCATGTCAACGTCACCAAGTCTTATACTATATACGAGTAGCTGCAGATTGAGCAGAGCAGTGAGGTCCTTTCTATAGTTACATTATAAAAACAGCGGGGCATAATCTGGAGCAATTGTACAGTATGTCGGATTTATTTATGTTTGATTTCTGTGGAGCGGCGGTTGAATACTTGAAAGGCTTTCGGCTTTCGGCTTTCGCTGCTGCTTTTTATTACTGTACAGAATTAGTCTAGTGTAATTTATGGCATATTGAGAAAATTGCAAAATGAACTTGACTTGAGGTGCGTTAAATTCAAGTGAATTGAATTCAATTGAACCGAGTTGAATCGAGTTGAAATAGATTTATTAAAATTGTGTGTATAATTATGAAGTTTTGTGGTCAACATAATTTATAGTTTAAATAGGTACTTTCTGAATGTGATTTTCATTTAATTTTATAATACATATAATAGCAGTTATTTCAATAAGGTTAGTTTCATATTTACTCTTTTAATCTAATGACAATAATTTTGAAAATGATGAACAACAACTTCTGTGGTTCACAATGTAAACCCATATAAAAGGACATGCTACTTAAGGCAAATTTTTGACAATATTTTAATGACAATCACTTTAAATTTGTTTGAAAAATGTTATTTTACACAATTGTAAACATTTCGCTTAATTAATTGAATTATTTTTAATGCATATACCTATGTGAATAGCAATTCAATAATGTCTCTCATAATTTCAATGCATTTGTTTGCTTGTGTATTTGGTGTTGGTTGACCATAAGAAACCACAAATGCGACACAATTGCAATACTCAAATCACACTGGAATTTATAAACCAATGAACTATGCTCCTATATAGACTGCGTCCTCTCACGCTTACAAATATACTCTTACATACTTATTTATATAAAATATATATATATAGTATAGGTAGATGTGGACAAACAGATGGCATTTGAATTTCAGTTGTTACTGTTAACAAACTGTTTTCAACTAACCATGCTGCTATTTGGATTTAT
>NC_051847.1:16899836-16914290 GCF_002237135.1 Teleopsis dalmanni | reverse complement strand
TAGTTATCCAAATATTTATTTAGATACTTCATTATTCGTAAATACTTTTTTGAGACTGCAAGTACCAGAGATTGAACTCATGCCCTGCCAAATTTAAAACTTAGGGTCAGCGTTCATTAGCCAACTAACGCAAAGCCGTACTTGAATTGTATGTTCGCTTTTTTTTCTGAAGTTTTATTAATTTGTTGTAAAATATGCTAATAAATTAATTATATTTAAAAATAAATTTTAATACATTATTTATTTCGATTTTACCCGCCACTGTGTGTTTATCGTAAATTTTACATGTAAATTCAATGAAAAATTTTCGATTGTTCTAATTTATTTATTTTTCGGCACATATTTCATCTAAGGTAGTTGTGCTTGCCGCCCTAGTAAAAACGGTTTGGGAAAGGCCACAATTGGATTGTGGTGCTATTTATTTAACTTATCGGCTTTAGGCTAAGGTGCGTGTAGTCACACTAAATTTTCGCACAGTTGAATATTTGGTCTCTGCTAATACAGGTTCACATAGATATTTGGCAATGTAGCTTTTAGCTATTTGAACTATTGGCGTTTCGGATATATTGTTTTATTAATTTGAAAAACAATTCTTGTTTTTTTAATTTCTATGACAAAACAATATTAATTTGTTAGATAAATATTATTTTAAGCTTAGATTAATGAGCTACGAATTATTTTTGTTATTACAATCAATTGTTTTGACTAGAAATTTATGTTTATTTTTATTATCGTCAAAAATAGGAAATTTAAAATTAAATAAACTCTGTTAATTGATGGAAATCGCTGAGCAAATAAATCTCTTTAACTAAATTATAAATAATACCTTTGAAACGTGTTTAAATTATATGCATATGTAAAATGATAAAAACTAATGCAATTTACAAAAAAAAAAAATTAATACAATTTTTTAGAGAAGTAAAATAATAAAAAAAAAATAAACAATAATTTAATTGAAAATGATGACTGTAAGAGAAAAAAAAAATTACATATGAGAATATGATAAATACCAACATTAAAATAAATTATACCTCTGAAAAAAAAAAAATACTTTTATGTAAATAGAAAAATGCCATAGGTCCTTGGCTATGCAATATATTTCTCATACACTTTAATATGAGGACTTACCTTAATGGTCATATTAATGGTTTTTGCATAGCATTCGCGCGAGACGTGCCCTACTAAGTGCACAACCGTGAACCACAACGCTGCCATATGTCCACTCCCATTCCAGTCAAGTTGAAGCTTTACTAAAAACCAAAAAAAAAAATTTTTTTTATATATACAATATTTATATTTTAAATCTGTCTTTTGTAGACTTTCTTAAAATGCTATTGCAAAAATTTCATTGCATGAGTAAGAATAGTAAAATTGAAAAAATATATATCCTAGGCTGCATATTAATATAATTTTTATTTTACCAACTCGTATGCAATTCTATTTGAAATTACTCATACCACAGGGCAAACTTGACGATAATCATATGTTTCGTATGTCAGCTTTAACCATCTTTTAGTTTGTTTTATATATACGTATTTATACACATTATACTGTCTCTCCGTATGTCCGTCTGTCTATTTGTTTATGTCTTTAATATATTTTTAGTATTTTTTACGTTCATTTATTCGTTTATTCATTTATGTATTTAGCTTGATCTGTATGTCATAATTCCTTAAAAATTTCTAAAAATACATTGCATAAATTCCATTTCAATTTGCTTACTTCTACGTTCAGTTAGAAAAAGTCACATTATTAAATTTTATAGTTTAATGCCGACAATTGAAGGTAGAAGAACAACGGAAAGTTGAGCTGAAAAATACGTGAACTGAAAAAAAAAAACTTCATATAATTGCATTTCCTTAAGACAATCATTGTTCTTACCTCCGCTTAGGTTTCGTTTAGCTTGGGTCGGTAAAGCTTGATGGTAAGGCTTGATAGCCTGGCTATGGTAAGCCATCCAACAGATATGCCTGTTTCCAGTCGTAAACTCTTACTTCCTCTACTCTCGCATTGTTTTGGTTTCTTTGGGGCTTTTCTGACTTTTCTGGCTTTTGTCTGTGGCAGCATATTTCATAAATTATTTATATTATTTTTGTTCTGATTTTCGAGTTTCTTCACTCACTTGAAGCTTTTCGAAATCATTAAAATTTCTTGCTTTATTTTTGTTCTGAATTTTGTTTCATATTTGAATGTAAATTTTTGGTTTTATAGCAAGAAGTTGCATTCTGAATTTGTACTTTGTTGTTTTTAATTATTGTTTTAGTATAGTTTCGACATGCATTTTTATTGTTTATGTGTTTTTTAATTGTTGGTTTATTAAAAATAGTTGGCAAATGTGTTGGCATGTTAATGGATGGATTCCCTTTTGCTTTTACAAATAATTTTAAGTCGGAAGAAAATAGGAAATAGTGCAAAATTCCATAATAAAGAAACTCATTCTTTATGAGTTTCAATACAATTAAAATAGTACTTATGATTTTATGTCAATAGAACTTAGTTTGAAGCTTTGAATAATAATAATAATTAAACTTTGCTCATCATCAAAAAATCTGAACTGTCTTATATTGAACATATTTATCTATAAGAAGATTGACCAACTGTCTTCTATCAGCTAGTTCTTACAGTTTACCATAGGTTAGATTAGAGTAGGCTATGTCGGCGATCCCAAGGGATCTTCTAACGCCGACAGGCCTGTTGTGTTATTATATAATTAAAAACTCAAGGGTTACTACCGCTTAGAACCGCCTTATAATGCAAAGCTTATAATGCTATCCAGAGGGAGGTCTTGCAGTTCGCTAAAATTCGCAAAAAAGAAACCCCTAAAGTGTTACGCCAGTGCCGCGCATATTGCGGAAAGAAACAGACCAGATCGCAGGCATTTTCATCGTCCTCACCGCAACTGTGACAGGCATGACTGAAAGGAAGATTTAGTCTCCTAGCATGGTTACCTAAAATATAATAAACTGTAAGTAAACCTACTGTAAGATTGATATCTCTACAGGGCATCTTAATAAGAGAGTTATTGATTTCCTTGTATAATATTGATTTTATTTCTGTTTTAACAATAGATTTTAATTTTTGCAGTCTATATGATGAGATCTAAATTCACATTGTTATTATATATTATCCTATTCACTCAATATCTGTTTAGAAAATTACCGGTATATGAAACTTATTATCAAAAATTTTTTATTATTTTATACTTCTTAAATTTTTACAGAAATATGCGAATCTATTAATACCGCTTATAATTTCGCTTATAATTTCGCTTATAATTCCGCTTTGTATTAGGATGAGTAACAGCAAAACTGAAAAAATTCTTTCTTGTAAAGTGAATTTCATTGAAAATAATAGTGTCATTTTATAGATCTTTCTGAAAACTAATACAGATGTGGGATCCAAACATGAAGGACCGTATGTTTATTAAATAAAAATGCGCCTTTTTAATATCCATTCTGTGAACTTACTAAACAATCTATTAGTGTTATTATGGGTTAAAAATCAAAACCGTTGCTTGTATTTTGACTTTTCTTCCTTTTGACCTTAGTATCAAATATATTACCTTGGACCTAAATCCCATACTTCAAAATTGTGCACAACTAAATTCTTCCAAATTTGCTTTATTTTAATTCTTACATAAATCAGCTTGATTTTTTATATTAGCTTGCAAAATGGAGTAGGTCTAAAAATTCTTTATGTACTACGACACCATATGGGTATGTTATACCTCTTGTGGAACCTTTTAGGTTTTTTTTTAAAAAAACGGACCAGATGTTCGAATTAAACTCCTTTAAAGTTCGTTTGGTTTTAATGTACTCTATAATGTACTCTAATGTCTTTATAGTTCGAAAGGATTTTTCCATTGACTACGTATAATTTATATACATAGATGCATGAATACTTCTTGATAAACTTTATAGGTATCATTATCATTAGTTCCATTTTAGAAAGGTGGTAGTTAACAGTGCTTTGCCATATTAAATAATCATTATTTAATCGTTAACTTAGTTAACTCAGATACCAGATTTTCATTGCTTTAATTTAATTTCAAAGAGGCGTATAAAGATGGAATAAACTATACAGTAAAAATATACATGCAAAGTATAAAACAATATATTTGAAATAAAAAACTATAAAAACTTATTACATAGAAATAAAAATATTTTTTTTACGAATTTTACTAATAAATTTAACTAAAATACTCCTTTGGTACCATAAATTTTAATAGTTTGGCAAAGGCATTTGTGTAGAATATGCGAGCGTATGGAATTAT
Organism: Teleopsis dalmanni; assembly: GCF_002237135.1. Classification (NCBI taxonomy): domain Eukaryota; kingdom Metazoa; phylum Arthropoda; class Insecta; order Diptera; family Diopsidae; genus Teleopsis; species Teleopsis dalmanni. Next base: position 16,910,017 of record NC_051847.1, on the reverse strand, counting down.
TTCCTGAGTACTTTATTTTAAGGAACATACATATATTCGGATTTGTATATAAATATTGTTTTGAAAGTGTTAATAGTTTTTTCTGTAAAGAAAAATATTGAACGAAAAATAGAGTGCTGATATATGTTATAAACACTCTTAAAAGCGATTTTTAAGGACATTTAAAAGTTCTGTAACATACTACCTTCTTAGCATCGTACTTATACTAAGTAATACACTTTTATTTCATGTTACGTACTTTCTATTATTAACTTAAGAACCCTTTATAAATTTGCTTCAGTATTAATAAAGTTTAGTGGAAAAATTTGTATAAAACCAAGAGTTTGTTGACTACTCCTTTGCCACTGAATGCGTATCGCAGATAATAGATTTGGCGGCTCTTTTGTTCTCGTTGGTTGGTCGGCCGTATGTGTATCCTTTAGTCTTCCGGCAGCCATTAGTAGTTGGTAGTAAATAAAACATTACAAATATGTGCTGTAAATATGTTCTTTATGCGTTTTTATCTTCTCGTAGTTCACTTTATTACTTGACAGATGTTTACTGTGATTTATGCACTTGTAAGTGATAAAAATCATTAGTTCTGAGTTTTGTTTGTTGTTATTAAGAAAAAATTTGGTACTTACAGAAGTGAGATTACTTTAGAAAAAATATTGGCAATATAAACAAATTTTTGCAAATTAAAACAAAAAAATATTTTAAATAAGTCTGACACTATAAGTCTGTATCACATGAAATGTTGTTTAAAAATGTGTATTTAGGGTGTGTGATCAAAAAGTAATAGAAATTTAAAACTATACGCACTATATCTTGCATACCGAGCAGATTCCTTTTTTGTATATTAGTTGTACTGTTGTTAACACACATATTAACTATAATAAAACTGCAATACTAAGTTATGTGTTTGTCAAACAAATGAATAAAAAATATATTCTTTCTGTGGCAAAAAGCCGGATCAGAGAGTTTCTATGCAATTTTATATTAAAACAAAATTAAGTGCAGCAAAGTATTAAAATTGTTACAAACTCTTTAAACACTATGCTAGATTACAACCATCATTATTATATATTCATTCATATCATTATGAATGATATAAGCGATTTCGAGAAGCTTGAGACCTGTGTATATAAACACGTTCATCAATGATGAAAATATTGACAAATTAAATAGATTAAGCTTGTTAATAGAAAACTTGTTATTGGAAATGGTGCTAAATATATTATTTGACTCATATTAATCAATTTTTACGAGTATTTGAATATAAATGACTCAATATTCCAAAATATTCTATTCTGAAATACAATATTTTATTCTTATTCTAATTTAATTCTCTTCAAAAAATATTTTAAAAATTAGAATATAATTACAGTGTCATAACGTGTTACGAATAGGTATGAATTACTATTACCGCCATAATAGGCGGACTACTTTAAAAGTAATGGAATACAGTTTAAAGATCGAAAAATTCTTTTTGAAAAAGTTTCAAATTTTCGTTAATTTTAGTTGACACTTTGCACATTTAAGTTTGCTATTTAGTGTATAAGTTTTCCTTAATTTATTATTGAGTCAAAAAAGATTCATTAAAGTTATAGATACTTATAAATAAAAGAATAGGAACAAGAAGAACAAGAATTAGTATATTTATTCAGTCCTTCTGAATTTATCATAAGTGTATTTAATGTTAGTATTAGATAATTTCATAGGTATGCTAAAAGCACAATTATTCAAGATCTTCGTTCTGCTTTTAGTCAGAGATGGATAGCTTTAGAAGCGATTTTTCTTTTTTATCGTCCTTACAACTTTTACAGTAACCTGGGAACGGTACTTATAATCTCAGAGCTTATCTGTATAATGTTAAGTGACCAGTTATATACCCTTCGATCTGAACAATTCCCTCGATTTTCTTCTATGAAGTTTAGTTACCAAAAGTTTTAATTTAAATATACATTAAATAATTGTCTCTCCTTGTCGCTCTCTCTTGTTCTGTTTAATGATGCAGTCTTTTGACAATTATTTGCAGAACACTATCGATATTCTTCTAACGCTTTCATCTGTTGTCAGGAGAAAATTTGTAACTGCTTTGTCGAATAAATCGGCACTGTAGTTTTCGTTAATATCATTGTGTTTCAAAAGCAAATAATACACAATGACATTATTATACATAAGTAATAACTCTAAATGATATCATTATTTGATACAATGAGTTATTTAGAAATAATACCACGAAGCTTATGGATTTGTTGGCTGCCTCGCTATCCAATATATCATTTCAAATTGATTTGTGTTTGTTTTATATATTGTCCAGTGAGGTCGATATTTGTTCAAATTAAATTGAATTTTCAATTTTTGTCGAATGAAACTAAGTTCTGAATACAAACTATTGTTTTCAATAGAGAGATATTTCGAATAGTATTAAATTACATTAATAAAATTTTATATTATAAATGAATTGAATTTTTGGCTTTGGAATTTTTGAATTTAAAGCTGTTTTAAGTATTTAAATAATTAAAAAATATTTCTATATAAATACAACAATCACATTTTTTTCTTAAACCTTTTTACAACAATTTTTATCTTGAAGGCTTGTTAAATAAATATCCTACATATGCATGTGAATTTTATATCTTACACCATCATATGAATTGTATCTATTTTAGAAAAAGAGCACGTAAAAAATAATGATTCAGTTTTGTAGACGGCTTAATAGCTTTAATTATTAACCGCAGCACAACTCCGAAGTAATTTCACACTTGATGCTCTTCGTATAAAACTTAAAAGTTTATAGTTTACAATTTATTTAGTTTTGGGTTTTATTTATTTATTTTAAACTCAGGATACAATTTCGCGAAACACATGTCCAAAGTTTTTTTTTTAACAACTTAAAAGATTTATCTTTAGGACAAATTTTTTACATGTTACGATTTGTAAAGTATCTTTAAATGAAGTATTTAAGTGCATAAATTATACAAAATGAAAAGAGAAGAATTAAAAAAATCCACGAAAAAAGTTGAGTTACGCACCCCTGGGATGACTTTAAGCCAAAGTTATGAGATTTTGTCTATTTTTTCTTTGAATAAATTTTTTTTGCTTTTATGAATACATTTTTTCTTAATATTTTATTTTCTGGTTCACAACATTTATCACAATTAACAAGGCTAAATTACCGGTTAAAAAGCAAAGTTACCTTAACTTTTTTTTTTTTAATTGGCATTATTGCCACTGTTACTCCTCCCGTCAGTCGTTCATAGAGTCAAGTGGGATTGTATGGCTTTCACAGACCTTGCCACAAGTGCCAAAAATTGTAGTCACACTCTTGTCAAATTGTGGTTGAACTAATAAAAATGAAGAGAGAGAAAAAAAATAAATGTTCCACATATAATATTAAAATCCAGTATTCTTCATTGACACCGCCATCACAGTGACCAACAACTACAACAAAGGCAGTACTCCGAATAGCAGCAACTCCAACTCGAGGTTTGGCGTGATATTCAGCTTTATTAACAGCAACGTTGACAATGTTTTCCGAGCAGATTGGATTGGATTGGAATGGAGTGTAGAATATCGTAGTTGTGTGTGCCCTGGCGCGCGTGTCTCACCTGAGATATTTTAACCAAATTTGAGTTCTGTTAATTTTTTTCTTTGTGGTACTTTGGTTTCAAAAAGTTACGTCTGTTCAGTTAAAAAATTCTTATAAAATATGCAACAACAGTTATAATAAAAAATGCTATGCTTTTTATTTGTTTTATTTTAACAGTTTTATTTGACATTTAAACAATGAATTTTATTTTTATTGTTTTAAGGTGAATTTGGAATTTTAAGTCTGAACTTGTGTTCCGACAGTGTAGGCTATAATTTAATGTATTGTCGTCAGTTAATGTCAATATAATTTAAGAACCTCCTTAGACATTCAATAAGCAGAGATTTACATTTGTGAAAGAATTTTTTATTAATTGCTCAGATTTAAAATAAAATAATTACCTCACATTAAGGATTATAAATTGGAAGTAGTTTTTGTATTTACACTTCTTTTTTCTAGGTATATATGTATACGGATTCAGTCACATATGTGCTGTTAGAATGCTCTGCATTAACGCACAAACGGAATAGACTCCTGGGAATGTATACCCTTACGGAAAAGGCTTAGAGACCAACTCTAAACCCAGAAAGGGGCACAATAGACCCGAAGGTCGCAGTGCCACATCCCTTAATAAAAATAATAATAATATAACATTTAAATATATTTCAAATTAAATTTTAGTTACATTTCAACTATGAACTTATTATTATTTATTATTAAAGTTTTGATGTGATATCGCTCAACATCCGGTACTACGGCCAGAAGAGAAGTTCTATGGTACCAATTTCACTCTTAATTACACAAAACACTTTAAAACTTTGTGAACAAAGTCCAGCACCAAATCTAGAGAAGAACTCTTCATCTGTTCTGGTGACGGAAATTCCATATAAAATAAGTTTCTTATGTACATTGTTAAAGCTGGACAGTCATAAGGAATATGCATAGTAGTTTCCTCATCTTCGAGGCATAATTTGCATTCCGCATTAGCAGATAATCGTAGTTTATTTCAAACCATAATGACAGTAATGAAACCTGTTATTAAACTTAAGCAACCATTTGAGAATTTAAGAAAGTTCTTGCAGTAGTACGTATTGATCAGTGCTTTGCTTTGTCTAAGTACTGGGAAGTCTTTCCAGTACACCAGCCGCATATGATTGTCCCTCTGCTTAATTATTTGTTTTGTACTGGTTCAGTTTTTGATACAGTTCTGGCTAAGTGTATAGACACTAAATGTCTAAAGTAAATCTTAGGTTAATGTTCGATCGAAGACAGAAGAGAAGACATTGTTTGGAACCAAATTGGGAACTAAATATTATATATTTTTTTATGTTGCTCTTTTTATTTGATTGACATAATTTATTATATTATCTATATTCTTATTGTTTGACTTAGAAGTTTCGTTTACTGTTAAAATTATTTCAAAAACACTTTTATAAATCGAAAGGTAAAAATTGAATTCACTGAATGCTGTCAAGTCCAATAAATTGAATTCTAAAATTTCTCATTGCCAAAGTGCAAAATCCATGTCGGCAATAGTTTATGTAAAGTACATTACACATTAAGGACTTGAACTTATGTACTTTATAATAATAATAATATTTTTTTACACAATAAATACAACGAAAATGACAAATTAGTTAAGCAATAAAACTGGAAACTATTATTGTCGTCACAACTTTCTCTGATATAGAAAAGCCTCATAAATATCCTTTTCACAATTAACAATGATATCGCAAGCCAAAAATCCGTTGTATACCACAAATGTGTGCTTGACTGGTTCCGTCCGTCTGTCTGCCTGGTAAAGCCACCAATAATTGTACGTGTACTTGGGTGTCTCATTGGTAATAAAATAACGTTACGTACTCGTTTAATACTGACAATATGATTACGTAAAATATATTCTCAATTGACTCTACTACTCTATGGGTATGTATGCTTATGTGTGTATGGATGAATGTATGTATGGTATGAGCGTTATAATTCCTTTGGATAGTTGAGTATAAAACCAATAAAAATAAATATACAACAAATATACAATTTGGTTGTATGTTGTATGTTGATTGTTTATTTGTGGGAAAAATGAGTTTCAACTATAAAAATTGATTTGATATATTGGTGTTACTTACGACCAACAATGAAAAGTCAGTCAGTTCCATTTCCATTTCTCAGCTAAAATTTTTTTATTCAGCTTTTGCTAAATTACAGTTTGCAAAAAGTTTTGCTTTGAAATGTGTAGTTTTCAATTTGTATTTGAGTTCAAAACATGATATTTTTTGCGTGGTGTTTTCATAGATTTCTTTTTTTTAATATTATTTCTTAGGTACATTTCCGAGTACTTCAGGGGATATTTAAGTAGTGTAAGCAATTATTCATTTTTAAAAGTTTATTACTATATTTGAGAAGTTTATTGCATACGAGTGTATACGATTGGTTTAAAGAAATGTTGAAGATAATTTTTAGATATTACGCTTCGAGAATATTATGACATGTAATTTCTTATAATGATTGTTTCTAAAGAAATTGGCATTATAATTTTAAAATTTGATGAATTTGTATTCGGTTATAAGATAGTTAAAACTAGCATAGTCTTAACAACTATAGGCAAACAATTGAAATGGTATAGAGAATAATTTAAAGAAACCCTTAATCCATCAACCTACTTAAGTTTATCGAAATCATAACCTGTAAGAAGCCACGTAATGTGAACAAACTGAAATTTATAAACTCATTCACAAATTCTGTCTTGATAAAAGACATGATTTCTTGATTTCTTGATAAAATCATTTTAAATCTAGTAATTGAATTCAATTTTGGGAGAGAGTGTAAAGAGCAAGCTGAGTTTCATCGAAACCGAACTACATAAACTGTTCAGGACTCCCAAATCCTCAGCAAGACGAGTAATATCAAACTGACCTTTATAAAGTTATGTTATATGTGGAGCATATTTTTTAACCCAAAATAAAAATTTATGTCTAAAATATCTGGGTAAAAATAATACTATTCTATAGTCCGGTAACGTATTTGGTCAATTTAAAATCAAATTCAAGAATGGAGATTCTTAGTAAACGATTTATATTCGTTATATAATATGGCTACATATATCAGAATTAATATATCTTAACCTATATCCGAAATTTTTCAAATACATGTCCTTCGCAACTTTAGGGTTGATTGTCATGAGCATCAAAATCATTCATTTAAGTCATTGAATTATCACTGATGGATTATTATCATTGACATATATCTATTATATATATAATTATTTATAAATATAATTATTTAATTATATAATTAAATGATTAAATGACATTAATTAATGATAACGATAAATAAAAAAATCGATTCTTTGAAAATTCTAACTAGATATAACTCCTTAAGATCCTCACAGGTAGGGTTGTTAACGAATTCGGTGCTAGAGCATTTGAGTGGTCGCCTATCGACTGGGCGTATATTATATTTTTGTGAGTGTATATTCAGATCTATCATCTATGTTTTCGATGTACCATGGTGCGTAGGCCAGTATTTTCAGTATCTTCGATTTCAATTAATGATTGGTTTTCCTTAAAGATTTTAAAATTTAATTTATGCTTAAATAATATAAAAAGTAAATTTTAAATTATTAATAAAGAATACTACTACTAAATACTGCTACTACGAGTAAATACTGCTACTAATATAAATAGTGAATAAAATAACATTTTTTTTGAGTATATTTGATATAATCTTAAAGTTACCTGTTCTCGAATGTGATGAATGAAGATTGATATTATTATAATTTCTTCTCATTGTCGCACTCGTTGTAGACATTCTTTTATATCATAAATCATTTTTGTTTTTCCATAAACATATGACTTATGACTTCACAAGATATTTAAATCTTTTCTTATTTTTTACAACTTTTATTGCCCCTTCTGCTCTGTCCTTGGTATTGGTACTTTTCACTTCCATCAAATAATGTGCAATTCACAGCAGTTACAATTTAAGGTCAATTATTCATTTTATATGCATAATGACACTTTGTGCAACAAATTTTGCCAATAAAGTGAAGAATCCTTTCAGTACACACTAAAAAGGTTTCCACACGTCTCGTTAAGCACATCTCATTGAGTGTCGCTTCAGATCTCAAGTGGAACATAAGAATTCTTAATAATTTCCCTTTTGAGTTTCTCTAAAGGAAAAATCTGTAAAAACGTAAATATTTTCTAAGTTTTTAACCTTTTAACTTCAAAATTCTTACACACAATTTAATTTCGCTGAAATCATTAAACTTTAAGTATCCTTAATATAAAAACAATATCCTTCAAATGAATTTGTTTTTGCTTTTATATACATATATATATTTTTAAATAATAGCTTTTGGTTTGTATTTAAATTTTTAGATGGGGAACCTATCAAACTCCCAGACAATTTGGAAAGCTTGCCAAGAGCTGACAGTTTCCCGTCACAGCGGCATCGTTGGAATACAAATGAGGTCAGTTTATTTATATTTATTTAAAAACAAAAATAACGAATAAACTTGAAAGCAAAAAACTTATGCAAAATTCCAAATAAACTAAAATCAAATAAAATAAAATTCGAAACATAAACAAACTATGTAGTAAACGTTAAAATTCATCACTTTACATATAAAAAACTAACGCGACGGAGTTTTGGTGCCATTACTACGAGCACTTTTTCTTCTTCCATTCAACCTGCAGCGGTTTGATTCGGATTTGTTTTCTTTGAGGTCCTTTCGACTGGGGGTACTTACGACTTTTATGTTGCATAAAATAAATATCATTTTTAAGTACTCGCTACGACTAAAACAACAACAACAACAATGGGAATATCAACAACATTAATATACTCGTTGCATTCGTAGATCCGTATAAAGACATCATCAGTATTGGAGTGACAAGTTGTCACTTTTAAACGCGATGTGGTACCATTTGACATTAAACTGATTTTATAGAGTATTTTTTTGTGACGCTAACACTTTTTAGTGAATAATTTATTTCGTATTTATGGAGATTTAATGTTTATATTTTAAATTGTAGTGAAGTACTGTAATAGTTAGAAAGATGGGATTCTTTTCCCAAGGTATTTTTAATATTTAAAATTTTTAAACAAAATAATTTTATTATTGAAAATATTTTTTATCAGTTTAAATTGTTTATTAATAAACCAAAATTTTAGGATCTGTTAATTAAAAATAAAAGCAAAACTTCAAACCGGAACTGAAACGGTGTGATATATATTCCAGAATTCTGTTATATATATTCCAGAATGATACGATAGATAGTAATGAAAACATAAATATTTCATAATGTTGATTGTTTTTGTCGAATGTGACGCGTCTTATGACGAAAAGAAATTTAGAAGAGTTCAAATTTGTGCGCTCCACTTACTACTCAGACACTTGTAAGATAAATGTTTATCTAAATCTGTTTTTACTATATATAATTTATTTTAGATATAAAAATTCATATACTTGTGTAGTAGAACTTCGCTCTATGATAAAGTGTATAAATAAATAACAAATAAAGCAAATAAAATAAACATGCATATACGCACAAAACCCATAAATATGATTTATTCTTCTAGATTATTGAGCAGACATATTCTTAACATATGATCCGGATTAACGCTTCTATGGTCAATCAGGAGTCTAGGGTATATTTTCTAATTTTATCCGAATGACGAGAAAATCCGAACTACCAAAGATTCAGATTACCGGAGATATACAGTATATTGTCAATATATTACGTGTAATTTTATTAAGTTTATATATACCATATATAAATTTACTAAGAAAAAAACACGAGTTTACATGAGCAGAGCTCGATCAGAAATGACTTCGATTTTTTTTTGGCATAAATCATTTTATCATCTTTTTGCGGATGTCCAGTTCTGTTTGTTCTTTAATCTTCTCAACTCTGCTGTTTTATCTTACTCGGTAGTGGATTGTTTAAAGGATTCTTATATGGGTGAACTCTTATTTGTTTGGACTCTTATATACTTGGATTCTTATATGCTTAGACTTTTATATGCTTGGACTCTCATATTTCGCAATTATTTTTCGACGCTTTAAAATCACGGCATATTTTGAAAACTCTGGATCTTATAATTAAAATATATTCTAGAAGTGACTGTTACGTTAAGTTTACGGTTGTTTTTATTATTTTCTGTGTGTCGTCTAACGAAATCGCTGCAATTTAGCAGATCTCACAATATCTAGCCATTACTTACCTTGAGTAATACGGCGTTTACATTGGCCGAAAATGGCTCATTTTGAATGACTCATTTGAAAGTGTTTACATTCGTTGTATTTCATTCGTTCTCATGGTAACAATTCAAACTGAAATAAAACTACTAAACATTTGTTTATCTTTTTTTGAAAATATGTCAAAACAGCTTTTACAAACTGTCAAAATGCCATGAAGAGCTTTTATTTAGGGTATGTTCAATAGATTCCTTTGCATTTGGAACATATGTGGAATGCATTCGAACGTCATTCATACAGAATGTGAGAAAATTGCTCATTTTGTGCTTGAAATTTTATATGCAAGAATGAGCCATTCGATACTCATTTTCGATTTTTGACCAAAATGAGCCATTTTCGGCCAAT
>NC_051847.1:16891506-16899736 GCF_002237135.1 Teleopsis dalmanni | reverse complement strand
TTTTGTATGGGTACTACATAAAAAAGAAAATATAGCCAAAAAATATTATCTATTTATCAAGATTACTAAACTGGATTTAATACTGAGAGCTTAGTTTGTATATTAACAAGGAGATAAACAGATGACAGCAAAGTAAACAGTTGAACACGGCTGATGAAGATATTATATATATGGTATATGGTCCGTATGATCTTCTCCACTCTGTTAAAACAAACTGATAAACTGAATATTACTGATGCTCACAAAAAGTTAACTATAATCGGCAGAAATTGTTCTCTCATCTTAAAGATATGAATTTATGTAAGGGACATATACAATATGAATTCAGTGCGATTCTCAAACACTAATTTCTATAATAAAGGCGTAGTTTACCGAGTCTTATGTTACATTTCAATCTGTTATTAGTAGGTGACCTAAGTTTTTGTTTCTTCTTTACTATACCATAGCATGGTTTTTATGTTAGCAGGTATTTCGCTGATCGTAGTTAAAAAGTCAAAACTATTACTACTATTTGTTATATAAATATTACAATAATCTATATAACTTTCATATAGACTGTATATTATTATTGCTAGAGTTACCAGTCTTATACTAAATTTGGTGCCAGTTGTAAAGTAATTTTTTTTTGAAATTTTTAATACTTCAGTCTTCAATATTTCAACGTATATAGTATTTCATCGGACTTATTAATATCGCTAACGCTACGTGAACTATGTTAAGTAGTTGAATTTTTCCGTCATTAATTTTTATAGTTGCTATATGTATCTATATTTATCTATATCTGCAAGGCAGATTAAAAATTCTTGGTATTCACTTTGGAAACAATTTTAATTAATTGTAATAATTCGTCTTGAAAGCATTATGTGGTTCACTAACTGTTCTCTAATGAATTTAACTCTTTTGAGTTTTAGGAGGCAACATAATTGATGAATATGCTTAAGTAGATTATCAAAATAATTTATTGGAACCCATAATCATGACCATATTTTTTTTAAATGTCTTTAAATGTCTTTCAAATACAATTGAATTCTGTAGTAATTATTTATAAAATAAATGTATTTTGGTCAACACTGCAAGTTTATAATAAACTATATACTATAATATTCAAACAGATTAAGAATCTTTATTATGAGGTTAATTAAATTAACTATTTGGACACTGTTCACACTGCTATAAATGAAGCATATTATATATTTTGTATTTGCTTCTGAATTTAAATTTTCAATATTTGCAACCAACGTATTACTTCTTCGGTGCTATTATTGCTATATGTTTTAAAAACTGAAGGTCACTTCTTTTGAAGCATCTCATCTAAATTTCATTCTCTTTCAGAGTTGTAATATCTCACAGAGTTGTATTCGAAATTGGTTTCATTTATATTTAATAATTACTAATTTACTTATTGCTGTCTTTCTCTCCTAGTGGACCATAGGGCTTCATAATTAATAATGGATGCAGGATAATGTCCTTATTAATTTTCTTGCTTTAAGATAGCTATAGCGCGGTATAGAGATTTTCATTTTTCGCTTAAGCTATGTATGTACAAAGTAGAACCTAAAGTTTTAACTATTCTCTATTAATATTGATATTTTGCAGTTAAATTGATAAATTAATTAAATAATTACCATGGTTGTCACATTTAAAGTGAAAAATCTGAGTTCTTATCTTAAATCTGACATCCCTCGTGTAGCAAGTTTAGTTTGGCAACAAAAATGTTTATATTCTGAAATTTACGATTGTTCAATTAAAGTTTAAATAACTCACGAACACAACATTAACGGCGTACGTGTTATCCTTCACTTTTAAACTGTTTTGTATGCTGCAAATAATAAAAATCCTTTGCAAACTGGAAACTGCAAATTTTCAATTCCAATTTAGATTTTCAATTTGTAACAGTTTTAGGCAAAGGAAAAGTAAAATCACTTTTCACTTAAAACTTTAAGTGCAAATTCTGTACGCAGTGGGCGATGTTGTATAGATAAAACAACTATAAACTTGTAGTGATTACTGTTGGCAGCTTCCTTTATTTATGTAGTCGACCCCCAATAGAATTTAGGAATCGATGGCTTGACGTCTATTCAGTGAGGCGAGCAGAAAAGTTTTAAGTCAAATGGTCAGCGTCAATATTCATTGCAAACATCAGCATAAAATTAGTAAAAAAACGGCCAAAAGGCAAAAACTTCAAAAACAGTTAAATCGAAAAAATCAACCCAACTTGGGTACGACTTTTACCCAAAAGGTAAACAGTCGAGCCAAATTTATCAAAAAAAAGATTGGCAGCTTCACAAAATTTTTTTTTGCGCTAAGCTCGAGATGAGCAAAAACGGCAAAGGAAACTTTATAATAAAAAGTTAAAATGCTCTTACTAAGTCGAATTTATTTAGTATTTATTTAAAGGCTTATTTATTTAGAGTAAATACTACCTTTTTGGTCTAAATGTTGTGTGTTTTTGCAGTGTACGTGTGCCAAATGGAACCTGAAAGTGGTGATGGGCTTGTGTTCGCTTGTTTGCTTTGAAATATGTGCCTTTTTTGTTTACAAAATGCTTTAGATTTTTAACAATTTATTTATGCATTATTCGTTGGCAGCGCATTTATTGCTCTGGCAACATCTAAAATCCGGAAATTGTTGTTGATGTTGTTCTGTGAGGCTTTTCTCATTTAATAGGGATTGATTTTATACCCTTTTAATACATTTTATTTGACTTAATTGAGAGCTGTGGTAAGATGTTCTCACTTCAATGCAAAAAGCGGTAAAAAGGTTTCATTATATTTGTTAACCTTAATAAGGTAGAAAGTTTATGACTTCTTTAATTAGAAAAGAAAAAGGTTGAAAAAAATTTAATGATATAGAATAAAATGACTTTTCTTTGTGTGAAAAGTCAATAATATTTTGAATATTTTAAATTAATATTGAATATGATTTTTTAATAATACATAGACTATAAAGTCAAGTAGATTTAGTAGGTGATTCCTGAGAGATACATCAAACGAAATCATCAAATGATCAATTATTATCAAAGAAGATGGTTCATTTTTACAAAAGATATATTGATAAAGAATACATCTATCCCAATAACACCTTTGAAACAAAAACTATGAAATTTTAAAATTAGTTCACCCGAAAAGCTTCGCTATATATTTCATTTAAGTACATTAAGTTAAATGTTTTTGAATTTGAATTGTGGATATAAAATTGGTTATTTGGGCCAACTGGACCTATTGATAAATCCAGAAAAATAATTTAGTTGATATAACTAGATTTGAACTAAATATAAGGTCAAAATATTTTTACTCGACGCATCACGTTGGCTCAACCATTTCACATGTAGGCTTTTCACTCATGAAGACATGCAGGGAGTCTTAGAAAACCCAGAATGTTTTTAATCTCAACGCTGGATACCTACATGATATATCTTAAGACATGTTTGCCTAGAAATTTGCCCTGCTACCAGTTAGAGCTGGGTAGCTATAGAAAACCTGTTCTGTAGTCTAATTTTTGAGGAACTAATTCTTTTCCTAATAAATAATGTTGTAATAAAAATAACAATAAACGTGAAACTACACAATTGCTATGGCCCGCAAGAATCATATAAAAAAATTGATTTCTGTACAATAGTTTTGCTCTATTGCCCTATTGATTGTTTTCAAGAATTATTGTCAAAGTTGTGGGTCAGAAGAGATGGTAGAAAATATTCCTCAGTCGGTGCTAGGCACTTACTAGAGGATATTTATTTATAATAGGTTACCAATTTCAAAAATGTCTAATATATGAAGTATCTGTATTAAAGATATTTCCAATTTCATCTTGACACTGGAATTTACTGGTTCAAATAACATATGGTTCCTCAATCTGCCTGTGAGTTCATCTGAATACTTTATTGTATATTGTTAAGTTAAATGAATAAAATCTTGCAAATATTTAGTCTTTTTCGAAGATCTTTGAAAAGCCATCAAATATGCTCCGAAATTTAATATACACAAAGTTCATCAGCTTAAGCTTGGATATGAGTTGAAAGACACATAGATGTGCCTGTAAAAAAAAACCAGTAAGTAAGTGAGTAAAAAATCAATATGAAAAGAATAAAAATATTTTCAATGCCTGACTTAATTATTTTAGCAAATGATGTGAATCCAACTTTATTGAATGCATAATTAAATTTGTGGTGTTTTATTTCTATATCAAAACAAAACCTCGTATATGCATTAAACTGTTAGGCACAGCCAAATGCTTTAATAATTAATCCGTGGTTCATTCTCTAATTGAATTCTGCGTACACTGTTCAACTTTGCATAAATTAAATAACTAAAGCCCAGTGGAGTGTGGAATGTGTTATTTGCAATAAATTCCAAATAAATCAGTCCAGATTCAATATTGAATTGGAATTGCAGTTCACCATTGGCAACTAATGAACTGCAGTACGTAAGAGACGAGTTGATGATAAGTACGTACAGTCATGGAAAATTCGAGTACGAGTGTGAAGTGTAAAATTGCTCCGTAATTTCCGGATACATATAAATTGTTCTAACAGACTGCCATTGCATATGTCAGTCAAATGGTCAACACTTTAAATGGACCTCATTTAATTGGCGCGTGAGCACGTAGTTAATAAGTTTTCACAGTGATTGCTTTCCGACTGCACTTACCTGATTGTTATTGCCAGTAGGATTAATGGGCTTTGGGCGTCGTCTATGAATGCGTTTGCGTGCGGTTTGATAAATTTTCCAATACAAAACCAATATAACGAACAGTGGCACGTAGAAAGTACAACAGGTGGCAAAAACCTAAAAATAAAAATAAAATAAAATGTTGAATTTAAGAGCATTTGCGTTTTAGAAAAAGTAATTGCATATAATATGTATAGTGATATACAATGAGGAATACAAGTTATAATAAGATATGTATATTAACACATTTAAAAATATTTAAAACTTCAGAGCCGTTTCAAAAATAATATATTCTTAGTTTAAATAATAAATTATTTCAAAACTGAAATCAGGAAATCATCCAAATTATCTGAAAATAAGAGCGTTAGAGTGACTGCGTCAATCCATCATTATTAAATCTATCTATCTAGATCAGTAGTTCCCACCCTTTTTTAGACCAAGGATCACTATGGTAGTTTTGTTTTTAGTAGGTACCACAAATTTTAAGAATAATAAACTGTATGAGATTTTTAATATGTTTTATACATCGCTATACATAAATTGTATAAGTGCGTATGTACATTATATAGACTATAAAATTTGTATATAAGTATTTGGAAATTATTTGTGCTTATTTTCTAATAAGTTTGGTCGCAGTGGACAAACTACGAGCTATATACCTATATACCTATATACCTCCTGCTAAATTTGATTCACGGTCCATTACTGTTAGTAAGAGATTGATGTTAAGTGTTAGTTTCCTTCATTACCTATATTTGTAGGACAAAATTGTTGACGGTGAGTAATAATCGGTGAGGAGTTAAGTTACATCAACTGCACCAAACAAATTTGCGTCTAAGCCTTGCTAATAACAGCTCACGTCCACTTTGCTTGGAGGATAATTGCACTATGGATCATGCTTTATGCTTTTATCTACCTTTTCAAGACACAGACTTTAAGTACTAAAGTCGAACGTCATAAGCAGCTTCTTACCTCTTCCAAACATTCTTCGCTTACTTGAAAGGAGGGTTATATATATTATGTTTATTTATGTCTAAATAATTTTTTAGACTGCAGGATCCAATGGCTGAACTCGTGCCCTATTAAGTTTGAAGTGCAGCGTCAGTATATACTATACTATAGAATTATCTTGTAATCAGAAATGCTAAATCATTTCTTATTTCTTACGAAGCTTTATTAAAATATTAATAAAAATTAATTCGTTATAAAAGCTAAATTGCACATACAGTACACTTTACTTTAAAAGCTTCAATTATGATTAATTTGCTATATCTATCGTTTTTTATATACATTTACAATATAAGTCATATTTTTGTATTGATGTAAAATAAAATTCACTTTTTAAACTTTAAACTAAAATTTTGTGAATAAAAAATTCTGCAGATATCATAGATGCAGAAAAATCAAAATATAAAAACAAGTAAAAACTAAATAAATATTCTTTAACTGACAATGCAGATAGATAAAACTGTCGAAAAATCTGATATAAAAATTTGTTGAAAATTTTGAAATACTTTTGTTATACACAGCTCAGAATACGGAATGAGTTATGAGCATATGTGTCAATACATGCAGAGAAACATTTCAATATTGCTTTCAGCTTTTTAAGCAGTACAGTACGTGAAAAGAAGAAGTATAAAATTTTATATGTTGAAAGTATAATGAAATAGCAACAAATTAAATTGTTCATACAAGATGAAGCTGCAACAAAACAAATTGATGCATAATTTGCATATATCGTAGATTTGCATATATTTTTTCCACATTCTCATTGCAGCTGTTGCCTAGAATCTCCATTGAAAACGCAAGCTTTTGCAGTCTCTATGAAGTGAAGTTCAATTTATTTTTAATGGAAAACTGTCTTACCTGATATCCAACATCCTGTGAGACCATACATTTTTGCTGTTCAATACGCTGCAAGTAATCAGGATCTTTCCAACCAAATTGTGGTGCTAAGGATATAACAACTGAAGCTGACCAAACTAAGAATATCATGAGAAAAACTCTTCTGCTTGTACGAGAATGTATGTAATCAATATTGGTTACTGCCCAGTATCTGTAAATATATTGAAAGAATACCTTTTATTATATTTGAGCTCTTTTCATATGAATATTAACATTTATTTTTATTTGTTGTTTTTTTATTTTTAAATCAAGGAATATTGTTAAAGAGTTTTTTCTTTTGGAATATGGAGTAAATATATTTTTATGTTACTGTTCTATTAAATAAGGTGGTTTAATGGCATATATTATCATAATGCTTTTCTGAGTTTCTTTGCATAATAAAATTTTTCCTTGTTTATTTTATTTTAATTAATTGAAAGTATTACTATGTTTAGATACGCTTTAATTTCGCAAAAATCTTAATTTAATCTTCGCCGCATCTTCGAAATAAAGTTGTTTTTTTCATACAAAATTCTGTCTTAAGGTTAGAACGAAATTAAGGAAAATGTCCTTTATTTCGTTGAAACGAAGGCTGAAATTAAGATACATTTGAAATGCAACTATGCGTAAGTTAAATTTTAAGCGAAAGATAATGTTAAGATAACGAAAAAAGGACATTTTTTTAAAGTAAATGTCAGTGATAGTTGATTTAAAAAACGCCGGGATAATATTTTTAAAGTAGTGTAAATTTTTAAATTTGAATATAGAGAAAACCCTGTAACTGATATTAATTCAATAATACTTTAACAATAATTCACATTTCTGAAATCCGCTAAAGTTAATAAAACTATAATAATAATAATATAATTTTAAAATTTCCCAGTTACAAATAGTGTTTGGAGCACGTAATTTTTAACATTCTATTTGTAAACAAAAAATATATGATTTGCTTAATTTGGGGCAGTATGAACACTTTCTAAATTAACTTAATTTAATTTTTACGAAATTAAGGATATTTGGCTGTCTGAACATGGTATATTGGTATGCCAAATAAGTCTAATATTTAATATGTTCTTTTATTGCAGTTTTTATTACAAATTTGGTTTTGGCAATACGTTTATATGAAAAAACAGAACAATTAATTTTAACTTCGAATACCAAAAAGCATTAATCAATTTTGTGCTTAAATTTTTGCTTTCAGCAATCAATTAAAAATCAAATAGTCAAAAAATAAAGAATGAAAATTATTTCTAATATTTTTTGTAAACTGAAAACAAGCGGGAAAAGGTTGGCAAAGCGAAATTGTTTCACTTTTAATTTATATTCGCTTTGCGTGCATTTGCAAGGCAAAACACAGAAACTTTTAACACAGAAACTATACAAAAAAAAAACAATATAAAAAAAAACACAAAACTGCACCTTTTGAATGTGTTTCTTTTCTTCTATTTTTGGTTTTCCTTGTTTTTCTACAAGGATTTGAGTTCGTGCTGGTGTTTGGGTGAGAGTTTCGTGTATGTGTATGTGTACGTGTTTGTGTTTGTGTAGCAGCGCAGCGAGCACCATTGACAAAGCAAAATTTTGTGTTCGATATTCAGTTTCCGTTTCTGTTTTGAAAAACATATTGTTTCGAGAATGGAATTTATTAAATTTTCATTTAACTTTGCAAATTTGTCTGTATT
>NC_051847.1:16876229-16891406 GCF_002237135.1 Teleopsis dalmanni | reverse complement strand
TGAACCCTAAACCAAAAACCGTAAAAACCGACACTTTTGTTAGAGCAAAAACCTAAACTGAACCGGAAAAACATGTCGATCTTTACGGTTTGGTACAGTACAGTTCGCTTAATCAAGTACTTTCCCCTTAAGTTTTTAAAAATTTTAACAACTAAAAATTAAAACTTTAAACAAGTTTCAATCTTAAGCAAAGTATAAATTATAAATATAAGGAAAGTTGTTTTATCCAGTAAAATGTAGGTAAGTTTTCTCGTAAGGAATGTTAAAAACAAGTAAAACTGTAGCAGATTAAAGACGTCACATGGTTTAACGGTCATCCAAATGAAATATATATTTTACATGGAAAAAAATTTTATTGAGAATCCTTTAAGAATGAATAAGGAAAGAAAATCGATGAAGTACATCCCATCGCGCTTAATATTAAAGATTCAACAATGAGAAGGGGGAGGATGAGGAAGATTAAGATTTTGCGTCCAACATATACCAAGAAAATCGACGAAGTACATTCAATCGCGCTTAATATTAAAGATTTAACAATGAAAAGGGGGACGATAAGGAAGATTAAGATTTTGCGTCCAACATATACCAAGGTTCAGGAACCTAGTTGAATTTGTGCGACGGAATCATAGATTAATTGAGCTTAGATTTGTGTACGTTATATTAAACTTATAAACGATGATATGAGAGTAGTACTGCACACGATAGAAGTGATGGGTTTTTTTTTACCCATATATAACGGATTATTTAATAATATCTTGACAGAACACTTCTTTGTGTTCCTATGCAAGCATATTTATTTCTGCGAGACAATAGACGTAGGCCTATTGACATTCGTAGGTCAGCATTGCTATTTTATTTAAAACATCTGGTATTTATGTATAGGTGTCAGTTTAATCTCGTATTTTAAATAAAATCAGACCACACAATCAATTCGTCATTATCTCTAAGAATTCTTTGTATAATCTTATAGTAAAAATTATTATTGATAATTGATTGATATTATTGATATATAATTCGGTCAATGTGATTTATTTTACAGATCTTGTGAGGATTTGGGGAAATGTTGTTTAAAATGCTATAAGTGTGGCTGGCAATAAAACTTGTTAATCACTTCATATTCAATTATTGTATCTAATTCAAATTGGTCATGGTTCTTTTTGATGTACAGGATGCGGATGCTGTGTGAAGAGCACATATCGAATTTTTTAAGGCACTAAAACCATAAAATGCATCGTAAAAATCGGTTATAAAATTTAACACAAATAAAATGTAACTACTTCAATGTGGCTCAAAAGATACGGAGAATGTGCTAAGTGGTTGGTTGGATGGTTGGTTGTATGTAGCGAAGCGGAAGGCAGGTAGTTACGCATAAAGTATCTCACGACGTACAAGCCTGCGTATAAAAATTCAATTGTGAAAATAATCCTTTTGACGTTAAATAATAAATAATTTATTCCTTTTATTTTTCAGTGCATTTAACGGGCTCAAGGCGATTTATGCAGTATTTCGTTTTTTAATATTGTTAAATTATTTTTTGTTCCTTTTCAGGTTTAATTTTTTATTTCATTTCATTTTTTATTCTAAATGATAAGAAATTAAATTACAATTTTGCGTGCTTACCGTATCTGAAAGCGTATCTGAAGAAGAGGTTTGTTGCGTTTGTGTGTATGATTCAATTTTATAAATTGAATCATTTCCGTGGCCCCGAGGGATAATTTTATTTTATTATACTTTCATCCTTTTTAATGTCAATCATTTAATTTGTGATATTTATTATCCTTTTTCACTTAAGTTATAAATTTGAAATGCGTTTGATTTACTCACAGAATAGCTGAATTCTCGCAATCTCTTCAACCCGCTCATTTGAATCGGACATTTATTCTTCTATATTGTACATATAAAAATATGCTTGATTTCTATGGTAATTACTTTTATATAGCATATGAAAGAGATTTAATAAAATTTTATTAAAAAATATATAAATACCCATTGGGTGATTAGAAACTTTATTAAAATTTGAAAGAATAGAATTTTTTTAAGACACTGTTTACTTATTTGACAGTGTAATCCTTAAGGAATACCTTATTTTTCCCTTAAACAGAGAGAGTTATGGAATGTTTTAATTATTTAATGTTGAAAGGGTAAACATACTTTTAGAAGTCTTACAATATTTATAAAGCTTATGCTGTTACCTCAAGAAGTGATTTATATATGCCATATAATTATATGTACATACTTCTATGATAAAGTGAGAAATATTTTTAACTTATTTCTGTTAGTTAGTATTTATTTAAACTAACTCTGAGTTTTCAATACTCAAAAGATGAAGAAAGTTAGTAAATAAAGGCATACACATATGTAGTTCCTTAAAAAACTATTAGCTTATAAGTATGTGTGGATACTTTCATGGATTTGAAGCACTAAATCTTAAAAGAATGTACTGTTTTCTATCGAATAATATCCTGAGACTTCTTTGTACCAACAAATAATAAATAAAATTATTGTATAAGGTAGGGACAAGTAAGGAGTAGACAGACTGATTGAATCTCATTTTCAGAAACACGGATTAGGATACCGTCAATGCATAACAATGGGTCAATAGGAAATAGTAAATTTTTTTGAATCGTCGGTACAACCTAATCTATGCTAACCTGACGTAACAGTATTTATCTATCATATAAAGGACATTTGAGAAATGCCTACCCTTTGGTAGAACTGCTCTTAAAATTGTTCAATATTCTTGGGTAGGACAACAGTTTTGCTAGAAGAAATCAAATTTGTAGTGAGAACAAACCACCTTTGGAAAAATATATGGATGATGTTATTATATTATTGTGTTCGTACTATGCACTATTAAGATTTTTGTGAATTCATATGACTTTCAATTTAAGATTTATAGAAAGTACACAAAAGAAAGAGGTAATAATATCTATTTATTTATCTTGTAGAAGCACCGGACACAACTTTCTGTTATGTCGGCTATAGTGCTATTAAACTCGGCACCGAAAATAGTGCTGCAGTAAAGCAAAGATGGAGCTGTTTTTGGTGCTCTGGTAATTTTTAGATAAACAGCGATACAGCAAGTTGCAGCTTAGCGCGCACAGTCTTCTGCTATGGTTACTAATAATGTAATTCTTTTTGGTTTTTCGAGAAAATTAACTTATGACTCTATTGATTGAGAAATTGGAAAACGTCTCAAGTATGAATCTACAAGCACTATTTAGATAGTATGAAAACGTCGAAATCCTACATAATGTTTACTAAAAATCTAAGTACAGTTTTATGAGTGGTTCTATGAGTGACTTACGTTCGGTCTGATCAATCTAATCCTAATGTTAGCAGCATATATGGGTTATAGGGGGTATAGCACTCGGTTAAAAAACACAACTCCACATCAAGTAATGAATAGAGTTATTCTATCCGTGTAAGTTTGACTTTTAACCATAACCATCATGATATTCCCTGTAATAAAGCCAGCTTCAATTGTTCAGAACAGCTGAAGCGATGTGCCTTGTCTTCATATACTATCAGATTTATATCTCCGATCGGGTGCCGCAAGTAAATTTTCCCACTACCATTTGCATTCCAAATGGTATCGGGTGGTGCTTACTGAATTTTAGTCCTATTTTATGACAGACATGTCTCTCTCTTCCCTTAGAAATATTCTATTTTGTTTCCCGTGAGGGTAGCATAATTGTACAGCGAGCTGTGTGATAAGACAATAAGTTCATTTTATAATAAGGACTTGGTTGTTAAGCCTTTTCCGAGTTATTGCATCTGGGCACTTTTACTCTATGAAAGCTGGGGGGACTCTGCAGAGTCCCGCCCATCTCACTGACTAATTTGAGTATTCCTGATAATCTTCGTGATTATTCAATGATTGATCTGAGATCTGCATACCACCCCAAGCGGTTAGTGATTACTCTGAAATTAGATAGTGCTAAGTAGGGCAGACTGTCGGTTTTCGCAATAGCTGGTTGTGTGTTAGATGAAACATCAGTAAGAGATCAACTTATGGGTCATTACTAATGACCTTTCTTGTGTATTCTTGAAATTTTTAAATATCATTATTAAATCGTCTACAGTGACTAGAATTTGGCTAGGTTTTGGAGCCTCTTTTGGATTGGAACCATTTTGTTTAAGATCTAATTATTTTCATAATTTTTTTTTGAAAAATTTGATTAACAAATATTCATTTAAAGTAAATAATCTAATCCACATTTAGCTTTTATATACCATTTGTTTTATTTTTAACAACCATCGGCGATAGAGAAATATTATATGCGATTATGAGTGAATTGCTGTCGTTGTGTGTCCTTTACCTTATGGCTAAATTTTCAGGACTCATATGCAAATATATGGTCGTTTTAATGGTTGCCATTAAGATTTATTGTTGAGCGGACGAGTTTATGTTTTTATTATAATAATAATTGCATAGTCGCAGATAATTTTGTATCTCGGAGTAATGTTCGTAATTAGTTAAGTGCGAAAATAAACCGAAATTGTGTGCATAAAATAATTTCATGTGAATTATGAAGGCACATAAACGCAAATGGCACACAAAAGCCTCAAACATTTAACTTAACGACTTCTGCACTTATTCACATTTTTATTTATGATTGCAGCTGCTTTGGCCAGAGTCAGGCGAATCAGGCAAGTCAGGCACGCTGATAAGCTGCACAAATGCCTGGAACGTACAACAATACAAAGTTAAAAATAAAAAATAAAAAATTTACTATATAGTATAATAAAAATATTGTTAATAAAGGCTTATATGTAAATTGGTGAATGTTTGGTTGTGTGCGGCTGTGTGTGCGGCTTGGCTCAATAATAATTTATTAACATCCCTGGTTTGGTGCGGCTGATTGCGTACTAAACCCGCCTGATTTATGTACAGGCATTTGCCTGTACATAGAGCAGGTGAGCGGGCTAAACAAGGATTTACATACTTCCGCCATTATTTGGGCACAAGCAGAAATAAAAAGTGATATCGTTTCAGTTTTCAAGTTCGTCATGGCGATTTCCTGCTGTTTTCCCTGCATTTTGTTTACGCATTAAATTTTCAAAGTCTCTCACATTTCTGCTCGCAAGCCTTCATTTCGCTGCCATTTGCCATTTAAGGTGACATAAAACACTGGGTGTCCTTGTTACCATCTACTGCGTAAGCTTCTTGGGATGAACAAAGCGTGCCGGAAGCAGGAAATGGTATGATTTTTTAAAGTTTGTACATTTATTTGAAAAATACGAGCATATCTCTTAAATGGAGCAATAAAATCTGAAGAAGATTGTTTTAAAAAGATGTCAGCGATTTTGTTTTTTTATTGAATAAAAATAAAAATAATGTTTCTGGGGCTTTAATTTTTCTGTTTTTATTAAAATATGTTGTTGTTTTCATTGTACAATGTTTTGTGAATAACAAAACTATGGAATACACATACTGTACAATAATTGCAAGCCACATTTTCAAATTTTTCATATTTTTCATATTTAACTTTTTACTCATTGAAGTTCTTCTTAGGAATCATAGTAAGTTGTAAAATCATACTATAATATAAAGTAATGGATGCATTTTACCTAAGAATCGTATACAAAACTCTCTAAATATCTTATACACCAAGGATTATCTATAATCAGTAATCGGCTTTAGAATAGAATAGAATACGTATATAAAATTCTTTAAATATATATTATTAGACAAGGCATGTCTGTAATCTGTCTTAGAATTGTAGACAAGATTTTCTAAATATCTTATATACCAAAAAATATCTGTAATCGGCATCAGGATCGTTGATAAAATTCTTTAAATATTTTATATACCAAGATATGTCTGTGATCGGCCTTAATTCTCTAAATATTTCATATATAAAGGGATGTTTGTAAATTGTCTTAGAATCGTAGACAATGTTTCTTAAATATTTTACATACCCAAGGATGTCCGTATTCGATCTTAAAATCTTAGACAGGCACTGAATTCGGACACTACAATTTTCCACCTAGTGGAAGAAAGCAAAGGAGGCTGCTACCTGGGTTTTGGGATATTGGAATACTAAGGAAAATGAATAACCAAATGAACTAACAAAACGAGGTATTGGCATGTGAGAAGCAGTTGCAGAACCAGGTTTAACTATAAGAGCTATTCATATTAAATACCTTCGCAAACTGTTTCAAAAGGTTTTAAACAAGTTGAACCCACATCATCTATGCCAACACTTATGCTCTAACGGTTACTCAAATTAACAGTCCTTCTGTTTGGCGCAAAGGCTTAGGTTCTCAGAATATTACTGAAAATTGTTCATACGTTCTTTGGTCATCTATAAGTTGACAACGATTACTTCTTTCGAATGATTCACTAGTTGTGCGAGCCTGATTACGACATTAATATTGCTTAGAGAGTCAACATTCAGCGACATTCCTCTGCAGATCATGTCGTGAGATTGATTGAATAATTGTGTTTCAGCGGAAGAAGTTTTTGTAGGGGCAGTTGAATGAAAAAGGATGTGGGGGAAGAATACGTTTCTGGTGGATTGATCATGTTTACGTAGCGATTAATTGCATTTGATGAGAAGAAGAAGCCGTGGAAAGGTGCATTAAAAAAGAACTATTCCGTCAACCCGAAATTTGACAATGGTTTATTATAGCCAAGTGAAAAGAAATTAAAAAAAAACGGTATTTAAATTTATCATATTTGTAGTACTTGGTTTTCGTTAAAACTATAAAACCATTTGAAACTAATTTCGTTGGTTTAATTGTAAACCCTCTTTAGTCACAAGAGGATCTATAAGAGAGTGAGATGATTTATAGTGATAACTTGCGATTCATTCAAGTAATGTAAAATTTCACTAAAAGGACCCCTGTGAGTTCTTAAAATACAGCACACAAAGGTTATTAATTTTGTCATATCAAATAAAAATTATAATTTGCTCGAATGGTGCGAAGAAGATAAAATGAATTCTTAATTGAATTCATTTGTCAGTTTTTAGTTAAATACTATTTTAATTTTGGCAACCAAAATTATATATTATGTTTGCCAAAAATTATTACTGTCTTTACCACATAGAGCATATGTGCTCTGACGTAGCAAATATTAAATGTTTTGGGATTTGGAGGCTTCTTCATTTACTCCACAACAAAAGACGGCAAAAGGATGAAAGCTCCAAAGTCAAATTTTAACAAATTTCTACAAATTAAAACTAAAGTTGAAATAATTTATCAAACATATTATTAAAATTTTATTTGAAATATTTGGCCTGGTGAACCGCAGAACACATTTCACTAATGTCTTCTGTCATCAGCGAAATTAAACGCGTCCTGGGGGATATATTTTATTTTGGTTTGTTGCTACTGTGTGTAGTGGTTTAGTTATAGTTACTGTGCCACTGTTAACTGAACTTGACATTCACATCCTGTCAAAGGCGCAAAGGAACCACAAATATTTTCTATGTTAAATTAACAATTTCATTTGGCAACATTCCTTGCCTTCATATATCTTTTATCTTTCGTCTTAAGGTTAACTTTGACATTTGTGAGTTTAATTTGTGGTGGTATTTCTTAACATGCATGGGAATTCTTAATTGACGTCAAATTAGTAGAATAATTACTAATAAAAAATATATTAAAATGATTGCTTTGTTGTTGCCAGGCATGACAATTTTAATTATTTTATTAACAAAATGTACTTACTGAATGATGCGTTAAATTCACTTTTCGAAAAGGTTTTATTGGATGAACTTTAATACATCAGATTTCTTTGAGGTGTTTCTTTATCACAATCCTAAACATTTCTGAAGAGTGTAATTCAATTACTTAATTTCTGTAATAGTTGGCACTCAAGTACTGTACCGAAGTATTGTGAAATAGATAATACCAATAATTTAAGATGAAACTTAAGTAAATAGATAAATAAAATCAAATTGAATATAAATTTAGTATATAAACTGGGACAACTGATAACTTAAATTATGAAATCCATTATCTGGACATCATGCAACGTTTCCTACACTTAGTTATCTGCTCCTAACACTGTATGTGAGTGCAGCCAAAAAATGACAAAATTTTAATACCAAAACTCGAAAGACCTTCATGACTTACTTAAATCCAAATATGGGCTTATAAATCACGTGTGTGAGCATATAATTCTTGGAAACCAGTGATTATATATTTTCTTTGGAAACATATTTTGAAATAGAATTTTACAGTTTTAAAGCAAGAAGTATTTACACATTGCTTTGTATTTTGAACAAAAATATAACCTGAATGAAGATGTCGTTTTTCGATTCCACCGTTCATCTAGGTATTTTTTTTTAAAAGCATATTTTGGGTGCATGTTTACAAAGCATTTCTTCGTATTCTTTTTGGAAGAATTGGAGACACAGTTCCTTTTTTGCTAGCCCATTTACATTTACAGTAACTTCTTTTATACCGGAGTACCTTGGCAGACAAAATATGTGTGTAATGAACTTTTGAGTTTTTTTTATTTAGAGAACAGAAACAATGAAGTGACTTTGTAATTTGTAATGATTAAGTTGTTACAATCAGTTATTCTGAGCCAGTTTTTTCACTATGCTATATATCGTTAAAATATGGTACTCTCTATATCAGGCATTGAATTGATAAAAGTTACTTAGAAAATTCGATTTTGCCAAAATCGTTCACCAAATTATTGTGACTGAAATCTTGTAGTGCATTTAATGCTTTGATAGTTGCCAGACTGTTAGAATAAATGCATATATTTTTTATCGTGAAAACATATATATCTTAGTTAAGGTAGCACAGTTTTTTGATCAAGCTGTGGTGCGTGCAGAATGGTACATTAAGCATATTATAATATAGTCTTCAGAGCTTTACTTATAAATCATGCCGTAGATCTTTGTTCTCTTGTCGAGCATTTTTCTTTTGGTGATGTTCCCAAAGACAGTGGTGGCCATTTGGTTAGTAATGATCGGCGATGGTTAGTCCTCAGTATAGAGAGATGAATAGAGGACGAATTCAAACCTTGGTATTTGCAGCCTTAAAAATATTATTCAGAAATAATTAAATATAAGAATTAGTTCCAAGATCACTGGTGATGACTATTTAGCAATATTCGAAACAGCTGTGTGTTCAACCACAAATTCAATTAATTAAAAAATAATTTTTGTTGTTCCAATTTACTACTGTCAATAAAAACTTCTCTGTTGAAAAAATGGTTTATACTAAGAACTAATTTTTTTTAATCAAAACGGACGTTAAAAGTCAATTAAATATAATATTCATCTATTTAAGTATTCACTTATTTAATGATATATATATTTCCTTATTTATATGTATATTTATTTATTCATATATGTTTCATAAGGTTTTATTTATTTTTTAGTTAGAAGAAATGACATGTCTTGGATACTGACTAACTGCAGACTAAGGCTGTATATAATCCAAGGTAATAGAAGGTATCCATAAATTTGAAGGTTTATTTACCATAGTTAGAATTATCCGATTTAGGTTAAATATGCCCCGTTTTATTTAATAACTTGTCACTTTTAAGGTAATTTCATTATGCTACTCTTATAGAAGTCCTCAACGCTATTGGCAAATAATTGAGACAGCGAGACAGTCCATTTTCACAAACTTCTCTTGAAGCGAAATTTCCACCAGAAAAATCATTCGCTATGGACAGAAATAGATGGTAATCACTTGGTGCCAGGTTATTATTTTTCCTGTATATAGATACAATGATTATCTTGCATTTCGCTGCAACTGTAATATACTTTTTTTTATTTGTGTATATTCTTTAACTATAACTATTTTTTATTTTTTATTTAAACTATTATTTTTATTGTTTACTTAATTTAACTTAATTTTTTTAATACTTTCTATGCCAGAAAGTGCCAGAATGTTTACTTTCAAAGCTGATCAATTTAAATATAGAAAAAATATATATAATTATTTTGAAAACATATATATTTAAATATTTTGAAAATCTTTTGTATATATTTAAATATTTTTGTTATTAATAATAGAAGATGCCAGAATGTGTTAATAATGCTAAAATTAAGTTAAATATCAATTAAGTTATTTATAAATTTGTTTTGTGTTCGGTGTTCGGTGGATGTTAGCGAGAATGTGTGTTTTGGCCCATTTAGAAATTATGTCGAAAATTGTAACTGATTTTTGCAGATTTGCGATGCATGACATATGTGAATATATGAACACACCCACATCAACGATTTGGGCGGCTGTGACTTCTGTAAATATTTTCATTTAATTATAAAAATCAAAAAATCAAGCCCGAAAACGCCTTTGCCTCTGGTGTTTGTTGCCTGTAAAGGGAACTGGAGTGGAACAATAATTTAAGTAGCAAAAAAATGCCGACACACACACACATCTGTACCGACAGACATCACATCAAACACAATTAATTACGTTCGGCTGCCACTTTTTGTATCAGTTTTTGAAGTAAAGCAGCCATTTTTTGAAGTAAGGCAGCCATTTTTTTACTTAATAATTTTAACATTTTGCGGCTTACAGCTTTTAATTGGCAAACAAGCGTCATATGTGCTTTGCACTGCAGTTAATTTATGCTTTGCGCGCTGCTGAGCCTTTTTCCTTTTCGTCTGCCAAAGGAGCTACCGCATATTTTCAGTTCTCAGAATATCCGTTCATAGTTAATTATACCGTATTTAGTTGAAACCGCTCTGATGGGCTTGGGTTGTTTGTGTACGGCAGAGTACATGATGATTCCTGCAGTGCAACTGGGGTTCATTTCTTTTCGCTGTTCCTTCCTTCGGTGTTTTCGTTTTGCTTCATATAATGGATATGATTTCTTCTTAAAGATGGCATAAAAGTGAAATCAAACGGAAATTAATGAGTGTATATATATACGCATACTAAGCTAATTTGTGTGCGTGTGTTGGTACTTTTGCTTCATCGATTGTTAATTTGTAGTTATTAGTTTTTGTTGGTTACACTTAATTGGTGATAGGCCTCTTTGCTGTTCTCGACTGCTGGACATAATCCCTTGTCAGCTTGTTGCATCACACGATAGTTTTAGCAGTTTTTACCACATAAGCGTGTTAATCATTAAATTTATTACACATAACGAGCCATCAACTTTAGTCCCTCCATCAATGCCAAAAATCCATCCATCAATCAATTGTAATTAATCATTGTTGCTAATGAATTTGGTGGCAATAGAACATTTTCGATGCCACTAATTATCTGCAATTTCAGAGAGCAAACAGATGGAAATATTTTATTTTCATATTTTTAATATTTATTTAAATAAACACATCGCATTCACAAATCTCAATTCATTGATTTAAGTTTCTCAAAATTCTGCGAATTATTAATTGTAATTTGAATATATTTTTCACATGGCAAAGCAATTTTAAATTTATTGTTTCTGACAGCTCTCAACGAAATGGCTTGGTTTAATAATGAGATCAATTCCTGAGTTTAGCTTAATCAAAAACGAAATAAGTTTATATTAAATTTGAAATTTAAAACCAAATATGACGAAGGAACCAATGTCTCTTAATAGCAACTATTGTTATAATAGAGAGGCAATTTCGCTCGAGCGAATCGTAGAGTAACATTAACATAACTTCCTTACGTTAAGTTCCCAATTAAGGATTTATACACTAGGAATAATGCAAGAAATAATGCCTTTACAATAAAAAAAAACAGTATAATAATTTAATATTTAAAAATAAAAAGAATTAATAATTCAATTATACTATTTCTGGTTCATGATTTCGTTCCGATATAACTTAGCAACTGGATTTGTAAATAAAGTTTTACAATAAATTAAAAACTCCAATGATTTGGATCGGTTGGTTACTTAACACTGACTCTGAGCTTCAAATTTGGCAGGGCCCGAGTTGGTCATTGGTGCTTTCAGCCTAAAAAAATTATTTACGAATAATTAAATACAAAAAATAATTCCGAGATCACTGATGATGGGGTATTTGGCATTATGCGATGCAGCAGTATGATCAGCTAAATATTCAATTAAGTAATGAATAATAAAATTTTGTTGTTGTTAATCACTACTGTTTTAAAGATCTCAGTAAATAAATTGATTGAATAATTACATTTTTTTATTGTTCAATGTGAACGCATTCATTGTTAACAAAAGAAATTTGGGATTTTTAGTTGAATCACTTGTGAAAATATTACTGAGATTGAGTCATAAATAAATGAGTCATAAACTTATTGCATATAATATATAGAGTCTGGTATCAACATATATCCCAAAAATAAGTATGTGATTCTCCAGAGTATGTGTATATGGTATTATATACCAGTTAAATCAGTTAAATCAATTTTGCATAAACAATTGGGTACTGAATGGTATTGGCAAGATGATCACAATCCCTATACGACAATAGTGATAAACCCGGTTTGTACGGATTAAAAACAATTTTGATTGTGTTTTTTAGACCGTTTTCATCCTGGAACTTTATCGGTAATACTTTAAGGTAGCGTCTCTGTGTTAGTTATCCATTAAAAATTTTCTACAATGGTTAACCAATACAGGGGTTCTATTGGCAGGATGATTGCTATACATTTTATTGAATATATATGATTCTGTTTTCCTAGTTTGTGCGTAGTGCTTCTGTTATAACTTTATATTAAACTTCATTTCAGGAATAGGCAACGATGTCGTTTCATTTATTCGTGTTCTATTATTTTTTTTTCTTACAAGTCATGACCAAAACTCAGATTAATGAGCTCAAGGAAATGCACTATATTAGGATATAAGTGATAAGGTTCATGTCATTGAACGGATAAACTAGGTCATAGAAACGTAACAATTATAAATTTGAACGGAAAAGTAATGTTTATACTGCATACCTATACGAGAATTTATATAATATTATTTTAATTTTAGATCGTATGAACTAGCTCAGGGAATGGCAGCAACTGTAATGTTGGTCAGAAAAGATATTGATCACAATATTTTGGGTTTAATGTGATATAATTCATATATGTGTCTTGTATCCAGGATCTGTATCTAGTATCCGGAAACTGTAAACTTACTCAAAGAAGCAACCATCGTAATATTTTGGAATTCATCATAATATTCATTTGGTATGACGATGAAGTTCATTGTGATGACCTCTAGACTACCAATGGCGATTACTTCCTACCCTTATTGGATTATTTCAATAATATTAAAGGAAAAACTTTCCATTTGGTCAAAAATAAGTGCTGTTTAATTAACAAAAGTCACGGCTGCCATTGTAAAATCTAGTAAATTTTGTTATGAAATCCTCATCCCACCTAGTATAAAATCTATGTAAATCCTATGCAAATATTGCTTAAATTTTGAATTAAAGTTTCTTAGAAGACCTTAATTGATATATTTTTATTATGAACAAAATGGTTTCAACTTCTGCTAAAAGTAAATATGCAATTTACTGCCAGGAGCACATCCATTCCCCTGCTATTTTATTAAAATGTATTCCATTGTTTATTATTCCTTATAAATTTGTTGTTATTAACTTTTTGCGTTTGTTATTATTAAATTCGTAGAAGAAATCACTTCATAAATACATCAACATAATGGATGGGGCTATTTGTATCTGAAGGTGAAAAGGCAATGCATAAATTGCATTTATTCTCTTCACTTGCTTTCATGGTAATAAAAAGCTTTCGAGACGAGGGAAGGAATCAGAAGTGTTGACAGTAAATGACAATGCATTATATACGGTTTTGGATTGATGGACACAAAAGTATGAAGACATTTACCTTTGGCTTCATTTATGTTCATTTCGTTCTCTGCTTTTGTCTATAAAAGAATATACGCAGCACTGTATCTGTGATATTACCAAATTGCGCATATCTTCAGCACTTATTCAGCACTCTTACCTTTTCTTTATTTGATATACTCGCAAGCGTTGTGACTATTGTTTATGTAAAATATAAAAATTACGTACAAAATAAATTCTGATTTGCGTATTTATTCTTGCATTTCCGAGAATACACAAATTTTTTGAATTTATTTATAAGAAATATCATGATATGACAACAACAAGGTCCACCAAACTTGTTCTTGTTGTCTTTGTTTTATATTACATTATAAATAATTTTTTGCAATTTTTTTTCTCACAAAATAGTTTAAATATTTTTTAAAAAATTAAATTCAATAATAAAATTTATTGCAATAAATCTATGCATAAAGAAATAACTTTTATAAAAAAATCACTCATACGCAGTGGTGGCTCAATTGCCGCAATAACGTTCAATTATAAAAGTTAAGTTACAGTTTTGTTTTAAATCTGTTCTGATTTAATTAGAATTAAAACATTCACTTATTTGAGTTAAGCTTAACATTTGTTGAAGTATTTTTATCTCATGGGTCTCATGGGTATCTGAAAACTGGAGCAGTCTGAGTAACTACAGTTGAGCTTGCCAAAGTAGGAACGCTGCTCTTGGAAATTTAATTCTCGGTTTTGGTTATCTTATTGCAAAGGTTTGCAATGGAGGAAACCTAAAATAATTACAGAGGTTTTGTATTTTTGAAGTCATCATAATAAATGACATTATCTTTCTGGCCCTTTGCGCCTCATAGGATCTACGGGAACTAATATATATTAGAAATGATTTTGAATGCTAGTGAGCTTAAGAATTGTTGGTACACATTTGTCTTTACTGAGAAACAATTTTAGACCTTATAAAATTGATAATGATTACAAATATGGAGTTATAAATAACAACAAAATATGTCACAAAAACAATAAAAAGCGTGTACTTAATGCACTAAATAAATAAAAAAATAATAAAAAAAAACAAAGTATGGAGATTATTTAAATTAAATAGGAAAAAAGTTTAGCATCTTTTAATATGTAATTTAGTATATAAAAAAAAAACAAAACGGAATAGTACTTATAAATAGATCCTTCCAATAAATTTGGAAATTTACTTACAATTATTGTACATATATATGCCCATACTTTTGCAATCAATCTAAAGGAGGCTCTTATTTCATTATATATTATTAATTCAGATACATATCTTACTATACTAGTTTTTTAATATAATTAAAATAAAATAAAATAAATAATATAAACTATAAAACTATTTTAAATAATATTATAAAATAATTTATTGAATATTGAAAACCATTTTATGTCTCGCTAAATATTTCTCTCTAAAATAAAATATTAATTAATAAAAAATTTTAATAAAATATTTTAA